>NC_061089.1:9336075-9368575 GCF_015104395.2 Macrobrachium nipponense
GAATGGTTTTGCAAAATAGAATACTTTTGTCGTGACACCAATATATCACAGCCATCCCAAGCAAATTAGCAGTTTTGTGCGTCGGCGTAATACGTTTCCTCATCTGCCAGAATATACAGCCTTCTCTCTTTAAATGTATCAGCTATAAAGAACAGCTTTTCTTATTAGCATTCACGCACATTCAGAACTCAACCACTTACCTCGACATTTTTATAATGAATGAAAGTTTGTGGAAAAGATTTCATAAAAAGAAAATGTTTCAAGGTAGTGGTGAATGATACGGTTTATGTAGGCAGTCGACGCACTATTGAAGAGCCCTTTGGTATGGGCATAATGCTGGTAAAATTATAGAAGTTTAATGCGTGGTAGTTTCACGCACACTTTAGCAATTGATTTGTAAATACGGCATTGATCAATATCTTTAAGCCCTATGTTAGCAGAAACAGATTATGTTAATATATATATATATATATATATATATATATATATATATATATATATATATATATACGTAGGGAGTAAGGGAGACATGGCACAGCCACCAACGCCCTGCAAACCAGTTTGTCCGCCCCGAGTGGGGTGGGGAAGGTAGGGGAACAGGAAGCTAGGGGAGACGTCCACGTCCCTCTGCAAACCTGTTTGCCCGCCCGAGTGGGGGAGTGGTAGGTAAGGGATCGGGAGGGTAGGGGAGGAGACAGCCATGTGCCTATCGCGCGCCAACAAGCCTGTAATAATTATAATTACTCAAAACTATAAATGTAAAGAACGAAAATAAGATTTTCTTTGTCAGACATTACTACACAACAGATATGTGCATTCTTATCTTAGAAAAGTCTTGCATTTTCACGAGAGAGAGAGAGAGAGAGAGAGAGAGAGAGAGAGAGGTCTTAATGAAACCCTTTCAAAGGATCCTGTCAACAATATCGGGAACGTGGAGGCAAACGCTTCTCTTATCTCTGGCTGCTTACCTCTCCTCTTGAATCTTAGAGACTTTTGTTGACAGGACCTTATTCTGGCGGACAAAACATTGCTTCTCTCTTCCTATCATAAGAATTTGTATTACAGTGAACATTAAAGATGAAAGTTATCCCTAGTATAGTTACAATTAAGACATGGAAAACATTTTCTATCAAGAACTATAGCCAAAATGACCCAGGTGAGAAGCTTCTTTCTTTTTCAGGTACCGAGCTTAGACTATGTTATTGTAATCAGCTCCTCGCAGAAGTGCTAAAATTCGTCATGGATTTTGCAGACTCTCTTCAAAGTTTTCTACAACATTTGCAAGATCTTAAAGATAGTTGAATTAAAAATAATATTATTATTTCACTCGTAATCTTTGCGGTTAACAGTGTAATGATAAAAATCTGTAAATATGACGATTGCATAACAAAAAACCTTTTAAAACCGCCACGGTCACATGAGAATGTTTGTATTATGTATTCCACACTGTCAGTAAGACAATTTGACAAAGTTTAGACATAAAAAATTTGTCAGTAATACCCGCTGTATTAGGATAATGATATTAATATTCTGACGCGTTGAGAAGAAAAATGGAGTTATCGAAATTTCTGCTAACCGTCTGAGAGACAAAATTAAGGATGACTCTCACTTCTTCGGGAGGTGAATACATCAAATTCCTAAATCTATCCTGAATTATCTTAGTCTGATGAGCCTTGCAGGTACAAAAGGTGGGACTCAGAAACAAATGTGCCTTGTTCAGTTATTACGAAGCTTACAAAATTCCTCAAATGGCTTGGACAATGGACATGCCATCTCTTATCTATTTTGAGATCAATGCTACACATGTCCATGAAAACAAAAGGAATTAGAATTAAGTATTGTTTTATTTTTTAATTCATACTTTTCTAGTAATCAAAGATATTGATAAGGTAGAAGAAAAGTTGAATGGATGAGACACGTAGAGTATCTGGGATCACTGCACAACTGCTAATCTACATGATCTTACTTGTTCATCTACATCGATAGGCTCAGGATTTTCTTTTTATAACTAGATTCTATATATTATATTTCTCTCTAGTTAATTATTGGCTTAATTATAGCCCTAGTATAATGGTGTTTCACTAACATGAACAAAAATTACATCGATCTCCTGTGCATAACATAATTTTTTTTTATTGCTGTTACGATCCACGTAAATATATTGTGGATTTTTAACGTTATGTTATCAATACTCTAAGATGTCTCAGAAAATTAAACACGAAACCAGTTAGGATCTACTTTGTGCTAAAATTTTGGGGAGTTATCTGCATATATATATATATATATATATATATATATATATATATATATATATATATATATATACATATATAATATATATATATATATATATATATATATATATATATATATATATATATATACATGTGCGTGTGTAACATTTCTACAAATATGTATGTATTTATGCATTAATGCATGCAGAATTCAATCGGATTGGTAAAGGAATGCCATTATGTATTTTAGAGACGAAAACACAGGCGAGAGAACGCGTAAGAGTAGGGGAGAACCGTGTAGAAAGCAATCGAACTTCAGCATAAAGAGTGAACGTTTATAAAAGCCTGGAAAACCATTGGGCAGGAAGAGACTTAAAGCTTGGTAATAAAAGGTCTGAAAAATTCGCTAAACTTCGCAATCTCAGGATTGCCAATTTCAAGAAAAAAGAAAGAAAAAGACACCCTGACGGATGTTACGAGCTCATGTTATATGAGGACGTCGTTTCTTGAGATAAACAAATAACGATTTTATTCTATATGTAAAGTAATTGCAGTCAGTCATTAACCAGACAAATATCCATTGCTACAGATTTATTGAAAAAGTAGGCAGAAGATATATAACCAAATACTGAAAATTTAATACCAAGTAAGTATGGCCAAAATATCCGAAACAGAAATTATATATATAGATATATTAATATATATTATATATAATATTATATATATAGATCTATATATATTAAATAATTATATATTATATATATATCGTCTATATAATAATAATTATATATAATATTATGTATGTATAATATGTAATAATGTATGTATGTATGTATGTTATGTATGACCAAACTGAATCACAAAAGTTTGGAATGTGATAAATCCATAAATAAAGGTATAAGCCACGAAGGAAAGATAAATAACGGAATTTCTGCAAGATCTTTCGACTCAACGTCCTTTACTTAGCAGACAAACTGACTTACATGAGAAGTTGAGAGTACAGGAAAGGTCGTATAACTGACAGATAGGGATTATAAGGAGATTAGTACCTAAAATCCAACACACCTGGAGAATGATTAACCTATCCAAACAAGCATAAATATGGGTACAATTTAAGAACAAAAAGATTAAGTCCGACTGCTCAGACACAGGGACAAGACAATTAAAGGATTATACAGGGCGACAGCTGACACATTCAGATCTTTGGTAAACAAAAACTTTTTCACAAAACATATTAAACATACTTATACAAAGAAAATATCTCTAAGGCAACTAATTTTTATTTAAGTCTGTAATTATATCTTTGAGTTAATTCTTAAAGATGTTACAAATACAACGTCTAAATAGGCCACGACTAATGTTAAAATTACTATGGGAAGTAAGTTGCATTATGGCAGATTCTAAAAGATTTCATGATAAGACATCTTTTGATCTTGCAATTACTGAACTACTAATCCTTTAATTGTCTTGTCCCTGTGTCTGGGCAATTGGACTTAATCTTTTTGTTCTTATATTGTACCCATGTTTATGTTTGTTTGGAAAGGTTACCCATTCTCCAGATGTGTTGGATTCTAGGTACTAATCTCCTTATAATCCCTATCTGTCAGTTATATGACCTTGTCTGTACTCTCAATTTCTCATGTAAGTCAGTTTGTCTGCTAAGTAAAGGACGTTGAGTCGAAAGATCTTGCAGAAACTCTGTTGTTTATCTTTCCCTTGTGGCTTATATACCTTTATATATAATATATATATATATATATATATATATATATATATATATATATATATATATATATATATATATATATATATATAATGAATAGGATGGAGAAAAGCCAGCGTAACATCATACATGTATTTTCCAAATTTTCGAGACTTTTGGTCTCATCATCAGGGCTGTAAAACATACAAAATATACTAATTAAAAAAAGACTCAGTATTAATATTAATAAAATGGAAGTACATAAAAGTTAAAATATAATAATTTGAATGACAAAAAAATGAACTAAAAAGTGAAGAATGCTTAAAAGTTAGTACCTATCTCTATGTAGTTAAAAAACTGAGTGACGTTGTCTGGTTTGGAAAGAAGAACGTCATCTATGCTATATATAGAACTGTGGAAGAAGTCTGACCATTTAATGGGGGCACAAGCTGTTTGATTGTTAACGAGAGAATTTTCTAACATACGAGAAGATTGTAATAAATGTAAAACATAATTTTCATATAAGGATTTTCGTATTGTCACCCAAGCGCCCAATGACTATTCTCTCTCTGTTTTGGAGTCGTTAACAATCAAACAGCTTGTGCCCCGATTAAATGGTCAGACTTCTTCACAGTTCTATATATAGCATAGTTGACGTTCTTCTTTCCAACCAGACAACTTCACTCAGTTTTTTAACTCCATAGAGATAGGTACTAACTTTTAAGCATTCTTCACTTTTTAATTTTTTTTTATATAAAAATTTTTTAGTTCATTTTTTTATTTCATTTTTTAAATTATTATATTTAACTTTTATATACTTCCATTTTTATTAATATTAATATTAATACTGAGTCTTTTTTTAATTAGTATATTTTGTATGTTTTACAGCCCTGATGATGAGACCCAAAGTCTCGAAAATTTGGAAAATACATGTATGATGTTACGCTGGCTTTTCTCCATCCTATTCATTTTAAATCTACGGCGTTCCAGATGCCCCAACCTCCTGTATATATATATATATATATATATATATATATATATATATATATATATATATATATATATATATATATATATATATACATCCATTCAGGAAATCGCAGACAACCACATCAGAAGAGGCATTTATTGAGACGTTTCGCACATACGATGTGCATCTTCAGTCTGTTGAGATAAAAACACATACATATTAACATTCAATAAGAGCAGGATTCTTAATAGAGTAAAAAATACAAGACTAAAATTAACTTAAAATTGACAAGAAAGAACTAAAAACTGACATGTAAAACGAAAATGTAAAAAGTACAAATAAAAAACAAATACCAAGGCGCAACCAACCGTTAGCTGAGAAGGAAGGAGGTTGAATGACTAATCTTGGGCAAGAAGTTAAAACGTTGACTATGCCAGATAAAGCGGAAAAGATGAAACTCTACTACTCAACGAGAGAACAAGACGTTTGATATATAATGACTCTAGAGTGGTCAGGTAATCAGTCTTTAACTGAGCCAAAAATAGAGAAGTGTTGTTTCTTAACCTCTATCTTGCAATTGATTGCGTGATTTTTTATGTTTGAGTGTTCAGGCCTACTTAATTTTGACCCGTCCTAAAACTCAAGCCCATGTGACTGCAGTATCTCATCTACAGCAGCCTCTTAGTCGATCCAACAAAAATTCCGGGACATCCCGGGCACGTAAATTTGTATACCACATTAGATCGCATGAACTGCTGCAGAAAAAAGAACCTATTTTGCTTGGGTTGTTAGATATGAGTTTTATCTTTAGACATGGAATTTCATTTCAATAATTCTATTCAGGTATTGTGAAAATTTGCTGTTGTATATATATGGTATGGAGGCATACATTAGTTTCTTTGGTACGTCTATCATTGGAATGGGTGGTTTAAAATGCAAAGATAAAAGTTTGTTAACAATATTAAAAAATACATCCTTAGGGTACGAGTTTCGTTGGAAGATATTAGATAAAAAATCAACTTCTTTATGAAAGATATCCCAGTTTGATGAATACTTTATTGCTCTATGAACCAGAGTGGAGATGGCATTAAGCTTAAAACTCTTTAGACAAGAGCTATAAAAATTATTAGAAAGTCCCGCATATGTTTTCTTCCTAAAAACTGAGGTGTTAAAAATTGAACGATCTCTAGTAATACTAATATCAAGAAACGGTAAGGAATTACCATTTTCGAGTTCCACAGTAAAATTAACGTTAGGGTGTTTCAAATTAATAAACTGTAAAAATTCTGAAGCTTGCCATTCGTATCTAAAAAGGGCGAAGGTACCGTCCAAATACCTTCTGTAGAACAATGGCTTAAAAGAATCAGGACAAGAATTCAAAAATTCTTGTTCAAGACTAGACATAAAAACATTTGCGAATAATGTGCCCAAGGGAGAACAACATGGCCACACCATCAACCTGAGAATATAATTTATTGTTAAAAACAAAAGCCCAGTCTTGAACGGCAAGTTCTAAAAAATTGCTTAAAAAGAAGCTTATTAAAACCATGAAATAAAAATTCTTCACTTGGAAATATTCTATCAATTATGATGTTTATAGTTTCATTAATAGGGACATTCGTAAACAACGACTCCACGTCAAAACTGGCCATAAAGAGTTCACCATCCTGCTTAGTTTTTTTATCCTGAAACTCGTAACCGTTTTTAACATTGTATTGGTTAAATGAAAACTCATTTAAAATTGACACTAAAACTTTAGATATATTAAAAGATGGACTGTTGTAAGCCGCCAAAATTGGTCTAATAGGCAACCAGGCTTATGAATTTTCGATAGTCCGTATAGAATGCTAAATGAAGAGCCAGAAACAAAAAGTTTTTGGTATGTATTTTCATCTAATATGTTT
The DNA here is from genome assembly GCF_015104395.2 of Macrobrachium nipponense. NCBI lineage: Eukaryota > Metazoa > Arthropoda > Malacostraca > Decapoda > Palaemonidae > Macrobrachium > Macrobrachium nipponense. The sequence goes on from NC_061089.1 coordinate 9,342,886, forward strand.
TCATTGTTTAGTTTCCTTAAAAATCTGTTAATTTTATCTTCACGTTTATAAATATCTAAAAAGTCAGGCTCTCCTAGAAGTTTAAATTTAGTGTTATCGGAGAGAATTTCTTCAATTTTAGTTGTATATTCAGTTTTGTTTAAGATTACAACAACTTTTCCCTTGTCTGGCTTACAAATAACTATAGATCATCTCTTTTTCTAAGAGTGAGTAATAATTCAAGGTCATCTTTTGCTTCTTTTTAAGCAATTTTTAGAACTTGCCGTTCAAGACTCAGCTTTTGTTTTTAACAATAAATTATATTCTCAGGTTGATGGTGTGGCCATGTTGTTCTCCCTTGGGCACATTATTCGCAAATTTTTTTATGTCTAGTATTGAACAAGAATTTTTGAATTGTTGTCCTGATTCTTTTAAGACATTGTTCTACAGAAGGTATGTAGACGATACCTTCGCCCTTTTTAGATACGAATGGCAAGCTTCAGAATTTTTACAGTTTATTAATTTGAAACACCCTAACGTTAATTTTACTGTGGAACTCGAAAATGGTAATTCCTTACCGTTTCTTGATATTAGTATTACTAGAGATCGTTCAATTTTTAACACCTCAGTTTTTAGGAAGAAAACATATGCGGGACTTTCTAATAATTTTTATAGCTCTTGTCTAAAGAGTTTTAAGCTTAATGCCATCTCCACTCTGGTTCATAGAGCAATAAAGTATTCATCAAACTGGGATATCTTTCATAAAGAAGTTGATTTTTTATCTAATATCTTCCAACGAAACTCGTACCCTAAGGATGTATTTTTTAATATTGTTAACAAACTTTTATCTTTGCATTTTAAACCACCCATTCCAATGATAGACGTACCAAAGAAACTAATGTATGCCTCCATACCATATATATACAACAGCAAATTTTCACAACACCTGACTAGAATTATTGAAATGAAATTCCATGTCTAAAGATAAAACTCATATCTAACAACCCAAGCAAAATAGGTTCTTTTTTCTGCTTCAAAGATCGTCTGCAGCAGTTCATGCGATCTAACGTGGCAAACAAATTTACGTGCCCGGGATGTCCTGGAATTTACGTTGGATCGAATTGGAGGCTGCTGTAGATGAGATACTGCAGTCACATGGGCTTGAGTTTTAGGACGGGTCAAAAATTAAGTAGGCCTGAACACTCAAACAAAAAAAAATCACGCAATCAATTGCAAGATAGAGGTTAAGAAACAACACTTCTCTATTTTAGGCTCAGTTAAAGACTCTGATTACCTGACCACTCTAAAGTCATTATATATCAAACGTCTTGTTCCCTCGTTGAGTAGTAGAGTTTCATCTTCTCCGCTTTATCTGGCATAGTCAACGTTTTAACTTCTTGCCCAAGTCTAGTCATTCTACCTCCTTCCTTCTTAGCTAACGGTTGGTTGCGCCTTGGTATTTGTTTTTTATTTGTACTTTTTACTTTTTCGTTTTACTTGTCAATTTTTAGTTCTTTCTTGTCAATTTTAAGTTAATTTTAGTCTGTATTTTTACTATATTAAGAATCCTGCTCTTATTGAACGTTAATATGTATGTGTTTTTAACTCAACAGACTGAAGATGCACATTGTATTTGCTAAACGTCTCAATAAATGTCTCTTCTGATGTGGTTGTCTGCGATTTCCTGAATGGATGTATGTGATATACCTGCATAGTCTATATATATATATATATATATATATATATATATATATATATATATATATATATATATATATATATATATATAATTAATATATATATATATATATATATATATATATATATATATTATATATATATATATAGATATATATATATATATATATATATATATATATATATATATATATATATATATATATATATATATATATATATATATATATATATATATATATATATATATATATATATATAGGGGAAAATGTTTGTGTTTATGACACTATACAGATCCACATTTACTAACCGATTTTGATGAGATTTATACCGTAGTATCCCCTCCCCCATGGAAGGTTTTAGACAAAATCTGAGTTCCGAGGGACGTTTCTGAGGGGGTCACAACCCCTCTTTCTTATTCCCTTTCATTTTTATAAACCTTCATTTCTTGACTGATTTTGACGAGAAATTTTCCCATAGACTCCCCCCGACCCCTACCCTCCAACTAGAAATCAGCGCTGTGGGGAAATACATCACTAGCACCAAATGGGGTCGGGGTGGGAAGGGAAGGGATTCCCTGAAACGGGGCCGGTTCTCTCCGTAGACTTAGTAACTTTACAAATTTATCAATCTCAATATCGGTATACGTACATATGGCTTACTATTTGGAAAAGATTACTATTGGGTAAAACATCAATGGCAACAAAGGGGGGGGGGGGGGGGGGATGGGGGGGGGGGGGGGGGGGGGGGGGGGGGGGGGGGGGGGGGGGGGGGGGGGGGGGGTGGGGGGGGGGGGGGGGGGGGGGGGTGGGGATTGAGAAGGCGGTGTCAGAGAGAGAGAGAGAGAGAGAGAGAGAGAGAGAGAGAGAGAGAGAGAGAGAGAGAAAGTAGAGGGGGTATTAGGAACAAGGCTGGAAGTACGGTACGGTACGGAATGTTTTTCCGTACTCCGTACCTGGTTAAAATACCGTACCTTAATTTTGTACCGTACCCGCAATAATTTTTCCGTACCGTACAGTACGGTAAAGATAACGTACCGCAATTCCGTACCTTTATCGTACTATAAGGTAACTCAATCCACATCAGTAAAATCTCTTCTTTATTAAAATTTCAATGTTAACAGGTCTTAATTAGCAAAGGGACTTTATATGTACACGGCTATATATTCAGTTGCTGCAATGATAATAATGATGATGATAGTATTAACAGTATGATTCATCGTAACCCAAGTCAACAATCACTAAAGAAAGAAAGAAATAAATATTTTCCTTTTTCTTTTGACCTTAAGATAAAAATAGTAATAGCTACTACTAGTAATGTCTAATCACAATAGAACAACAGCAACTACAACAACTACCTACTGCTGCTGCTGCTGCTGCTAAGAATATTACTAAATACAAAAATTTGCTATATTACTAGTTATTATCAATATTATTCCCTTGTTTTCAACATAGACCAAGAGTATTCACTTTTGGAGTCATGAAACCTATTTTACCAAGAAACTATTTATTTGGTACATGTAATACAATGTATGAAATCTTATTCAAAATATTTCCCAGTGTTATGATTCTTTGCAATATAATATTGTTCAAACCATGACCTCCTCTTTAAAGAATCTTATTAAAAACAAAGTATAGAATAGTCTAACCATCATTGAAACTTAAATGCATTGCCTAACGTTACCATGTAATTAATAACTTAAAAGATTTTTTCTCAACATTCATAAAGGACGTATGTACCAGGAAAATACCTTCCACTAGCAACTTTCTTCTAATCAAACATATGCGTTCAAACTGATTATGCATTACATCTTAAAAACATAATGGCATCACTTATATCATCCTTCATGACTAGTCTTAGTTCATCCAAAATGTACCTCAACCCCGAGAATGTGCGTTCTACATTCACTTGAGTGAAAGGAAGTGCAAGGGCTACATCGACTAGAGCCTTCATATCTTGGTGTGGATGTTTGTTCCACCACTTGAATACTTCTTCACTCTTTTCAATTCGATTCCAGTTATTGAAATGGACAAGGGTTTATGTTATTTCAGTTAATTGCTAAGCATCATTATCCACTACTTCACTTTCCCTCTTTCGATTGTTATCAGCAGCAGACAATATTTTGGTCAATTATATCTTTCGAGCTCACTTCATTTTCACTTTGGCTTTCACTCGAAGTTCTTGTCTTCAATTGTTTTGAAGAATAATCCTGAAAATCGTTAGAGCTTTGCAATGACATCATTCTCTTCCATAATGCAGTGAGGTGCAGCTTTGTAAGATCTTTTTGTGGATCATCTACAAGGCACTGAAATCTTGGATCAATATAAATAGCTGCAAGGAATGCTGCGTTGTTGAGTGGAGAAAGCTCTCGATTCTCCATGGCAGTAATGAGTTCCTCCCAGATGAATTTGACAGAAGCATTTTACATTTTAACCACTCACCAATTTAGCAGTAATTGCTAAGAAATATATGCAAGCCTAAGGTAAGGTACGGTACGGAATTTGCCCATTTTTTCCGTACCTGAACTGTACCGTACCGTTCTTTGGTAAAATTATCGTACCGTAATTCCGTACCGTACACATAGGCTAAATATCAACCGTGCCGTGCAATACCGTACCGTAATGCCAGCCTTGGTTAGGAAGAAGAAAGAGGAAAAAGACAGGGAGGGTTGGAGAGACAGACAGACAGACATAGACAGAGAGAGTAGAGGGGGTGTTTGGGAAAAAAGGGTGAGAGAGAGAGTGAAAGAGAGAGTAGAGAGAGTAGAGGTGGTGTTAGGGAGAAGAAAGAGGGAAAAAGACAGGGAGAAAAAGAGAGTGAGAGAAAGTGATAGAGAGATTAAAGGGGGTGTTAGGGAGGTGAAAGATGGAAAAAGTGATTGAGAGAGAGAGAGAGAGAGAGAGAGAGAGAGAGAGAGAGAGCAAGTTTATCAGTCGTCATTCAGTTTTTCTGGGCAGTGCCCTGTTGGTCAGCTAGTAGATATATATATATATATATATATATATATATATATATATATATATATATATATATATATATATATTTATATATATATATATATATATATATATATATATATATATATATATATATATATATATATTTCTCCTTAGTCCGCAGGGCGCTGGTTCGAACCAACGAGAGGACGAAATATTATCAACTAAAAAAAATTGCCTCCGGTTAACATGTATGAATATATTAATTCCGAGGTAAAGCGAATTAGATATTAAAGGACATTTGTAGCTTAAGGCATGCATATGAATCACTGTGCTGATGAAATTTATATATATATATATATAATATATAGTATATATATATATATATATTATATATAAATAATTATCACGTAACCGTGATTCATATAAATCATTCGAGCTACAAATGTCCTTTTAAGATCTAATTCGCTCTACCTCGGAATTAATATATTTTCATATATGTAAACTGAAGGAGAATTTTTTAGTTGATAATAATTTAGTCCCCTCATGGGATCGAACCACCATCCAGCGGACAGGAACGAAATCAGGACGACATTGACGTTACCGATTCGGCTAACAGTGAGGCTATAACTCGGTTTTTTCGTAATTAGAATCGATATCCAATCCCCTCTACCATGTCAGTCAATGTCGTCCTGATTTCGTTCCTGTCCGCTGGACGGTGGTTCGATCCTATGAGGGGACTAAATTATTATCAACTAAAAAAAATTCTCCTTCGGTTTACATATATGAAAATATATCAATTCCGAGATAGAGCGAATTAGATATTAAAGGACATTTGTAGCTCGAATTATATATATATCTATATATATATATATATATATATATATATATATATATATCCAAGATTTTAAGACTATGATATATATATATATATATATATATATATATATATATATATATATATATATATATATATATATATATATATATATATATATATATATATATATATATATATATATATATATATATATATATATATATATATATATATATATCATAGTCTTAAAATCTTGGAAAAAGGAAAGTGTATGCTGTACACACACACACACACACACACACACACACACACATATATATATATATATATATATATATATATTATATATATATATATATATATATATATATATATATATATATATATATATATATATATATATATATATATATATATATATATATATATATATGTGTGTGTAACCTAGCCACCTGGGGGGGCAACCAAGTCCTTATGGGTGCCGGTCCCAAGCCCGGATAAATAGGGAGGGTTGGTGTCAGGAAGGGCATCCGCTGTAAAAATCTGTGCCAAAACCAAAAAAATGGAATGAGCCGAAATATGGAAAGAGGTAATGCTAGGGCGTACTCCGTAAACGGACGCACAGAGACATCGCCCTAACTCTGTGGTAAGGCGAGGGCTACTGCATCAGGAGCGGGTGCAGCTAAAGAAGCGAGCTCACATTGGGTTCAGAGTATGTCATCTAAATGTGGGTCCATGACTGGGAGAGGTAGAGAATTGGCTGACTTGATGAGAGAAAAGAAAGTAGATGTTGTGTGTGTGAAGAAACGCGGTGGAAAGGAAATAAAGCTAAAGAGTTGGGAGATGGATATAAGCTTATATTATAGTGGAGCAAATAAACAAGGTAGAAATGGAGTTGGCATAGTACTGTCTAGGGAACTAAAGAACTCGGTAATAGAAGTGCATAGAAAGAATGACCGTATCATCAGATTGAAGATGTGTTATGAGGAGAGATTCTGAATATTATAAGCGCATATGCACCCACAAGTTGGTTGCACAGAAGAAGAGAGGGAGGGAAATTTCTGGAGAGACACATGGATGGAATAATGCAAGAACTGGAAGAGCATGAGAGGGGTGATAGTTTGGGGCAGATTTGAATGGCCATGTCGGAAGTGAAAATGAGGCGATTGGGGCGGGTGCATGGGGGCCATGGAATTGGGGGAGAGAAACCCAGAAGGAGAGAGTGTAGTGGACTTTGCTGTGTCATTCGACATGGCAATAGTAAACACATTCTTTGAGAAGAAAAGGGAACACCTAATAACATAGGAGTGGGGGAAGATTCTCCCAGATAGACTATTTCTTGTATAAAAGGATAAATCTGGTGGAGGTCCAAGAACTGCAAAGTTATTCCAAGGCGACCATGTAGCCCCCCAACACAGGCTGCTATGTATGGACTTGAAGTTGAAAAGGAAAGAAAAACCAAAGCTAAAGGGATAAGGAAAATTAAATGGTACGAATTACAGAAGGAAGGGGATAAGAAGAGAGAGTTTAAGAGTGGAGGGTTTTTTGGAGGATATTGATATAGGGATTGAAAGATGTTCAAGAATGGTGGGCACGAAATGCAGTCAGTAATAAGAAGGCATGGAAAGGAGCTGCTAGGAGAGACATCTGGTATCATATGGGAAGAAAAGGAGAGTGGATGGTGGGATGAAGACATTGAGAAAGTAGTAAAAGATAAGAAGGAGGCAAAGAAAAGATGGGAAGAGTCACAGTCAGTGGAAGACGAAATAGGTACAGAGAGAAAAAAAAAGGTGGTGAAAAAGGTGGTAGCCCAAGAAAAATAACTAAAGCAAAGTCGTATGATGATGTGTATAATGAGCTGGGGACAAAGGAAGGATTAAAGAAGATGATCAAGCTATCAAAGGCTAGAAATAAGAGCACCAAAGATATACATATCAAACAAATAAAGGATCAAGAGGGTGTAGTGCTTAGAAAGGAGGAAGACATTGTGAAGAGATGGAAAGAATATTTTCGAACAGTTGTTAAATGAAGAAAATAATAGACTAATAAGAGAGGATGGGCAAGTGAACATTGGCATGGTAATGAGGTTTTCTAGGCAAGAGGTACTAAATGCACTGAAGAAGATGAAGAATGGGAAGGCAACCGGACCAGACATGATCCCAGTGGAGGCATGGAAAGCATTAGGAGATGAAGGAGTGGATATACTGTACGATCTTATGATAAAGATCCTTGAACAGGAAAAGATACCAAATGAGTGGCGTGGGAGTATATTGATCCCAATTTTTTAAAGGGAAAGGCGATGTCCAAGAGTGTGGTAATTATAGGGGCATTAAATTGATGTCCCACACTTTGAAGATACTGGAAGGATGATAGATGCTAGACTGAGAGAAGAAGTACAAATAGGTAAAGAAGGATGGGATATGAAGGGAAGGGGAACAACAGATGGTATATTTTGTCTGAGGCAAAATAATGGAGAAATTCGAGGAAAGACAAAGGGACCTACATATGGTATTCATTGACCTTGAAAAGGCTTATGACCGAGTCCCGAGACAAGAGGTATGGAGGAGCCTGAGGGAGAAGATGGTGCCAGAGAAGTATGTGCGATTGATACAAGAGATGTACCGGAATGTATTTACCAGAGTGAGGAGCAGTGTTGGGGAGACAGAAGGTTTTGAGGTGAGAGTAGGATTACACCAGGGGTCGGCTCTGAGCCCATTTATCTTTAACATAGTGATGGATGTTATAATAGAGGAAGTAAGGGAGACAGTACCATGGAACATATTGTATGCGATGATATTGTTCTGTGTGCAGAGAGCAGGGAAGAATCTGGAAGTGAAATTGGAAAGATGGAGACAAGTACTGGAGGACAGAGGAATGAGAATAAGTAGATCCAAGACAGAATATATGTGTACCACCCACTGAGGGGGATGATAGAGAAAGTATTCAGCTTGGTGGAGAGCAAATAAGGAGTGATAAGTTTAAGTATTTGGGATTTCTTTTTGTTAACGCTGGAGGAAGTATGAAAGAAGAAGTAAAACATCGGTACAGGCAGGCTGGAACAACTGGAGAGCGGCCTCGGGAGTTCTTTGTTTGACAAAAGAGTGCCGCTTAGGTTAAAAGGAAAATTCACAAGATGGTGGGTAAGAACAGCAATGCTGTATGGTACGGAAACAGCAAGCATGAGAAAAGCAGAGCAGAAGAAGATGGATGTGGCATGAAGATGAAGCTTAGGTGGATGGTCTGGGGGTAACAAGAGTGGATAGGATCAGAAATGACTACATAAGGGGTCAACTAAGGTGGTGGAAGTATCAAAGAAAGTGCAGGAGGGGAGGCTGAGATGGTATGGACACCTTTGAGGAGAGATGAGGACCACGCTGGGAGACATACTATGGGGGTGGAGGTGCAAGGAAGGAAGAAAAAGAGGGAGACCAAGAAAGAGATTGAAGGACTGTGTGAGAGGAGACTTAAATGAGAAGGGAATTGATGAGGCAAGAAGCACAAGAAATAGAAATAGATGGAAACGGCTCATCCGAAACGGCGACCCACCCCATATAAAAATGGGAACAAGCTGGGAAGAAGAAGAAGATATATATATGTGTGTGTGTGTGTGTGTGTGTGTGCGTGCGTGTGTACTGCATACACTTTCCTTTTTCCAAGATTTTAAGACAAGCTCTTGCACTACATCGATCCATCACTTTCCTCTCCTTTTTCTCCTCTTTTCTCACAAAGCCTCTGCATTTTAATTCTTTTCACCAGTCCTTGGTCCATCATTTCTCTACCAAGATACCTAAAACATTTACACCATCTATATATACCTTTTAGGACTCATGAATTTTCTTTTTCTACTAGAATAGCTCTCTTCGATATTCCTTGTTGTGTTTCTATAGATATTTCTTTGCAATAAAAATTTTTATTTTCCACTTCAAGAATCAACAGTTACGTTTACTGACAAATGCTAATAAGAACTTTTCAAAACGAAACACTCATTGCTATATATTCCCGTTTTCCATTTACAGTCATAAATGTATGAACTATTTATTTCCGTTAACATACAATTTACTCCTTAACATTTTTAGTACTTAAACAAATATTATGTACTCCATGAAATTCACAACTCTTTTTATCATCCGGCATGTTTGCACCTACGTCTCTTGACTTTTTTGTGGATTCGTGTATTACTCAGTCTTAAAGTCTTCAAACACAAAACATTACCTATGCACACGTTGTAACACGACTAGTGTTTTTGCTGCTTCTGCAGGGCAACTTCTACGGCATTCTTCATCAGCTTCCTTATCAATTGTATCATAAATTTCTTTGTCTTCGTGTCTGCTGCAGGCAGTTATCAAACACGCTTTTTGAAGTGCAGGGTTCAAGGCCTCACCTTCCTTTGTGCATAATATAAAACTTCTGTTCTCTAGGAGACTCACATGCCAACTCCGTTACGGTGTCATTTACTGTCACTGCAAAATACAACATAACTCTTTCTTCTTCGTTCCTACTGTTATCCCTACAGTAAGGGGTCGGTTGCCTGATGCGCCTTCTCCACTGCCCCCTATCAAAGGCATCATCAGCCATGGTTTATTGTTTGGCAAAGGTGGTTATTATAACCGCATGCCCTTGCTGTCAGTTTCCACGGTTATTGGCTGTGGGCCTAGCCGTTTACTAAAAAGTAAGACTGCAAGGAAGCAGTTTCCACAGTCATTGGCTGTGGGCCTAACCTTTTACTAAAAAGTAAGACTACAAGGCAGCAGCTGTCCTTTTAGTCGCCTTCTACCACACGCAGGGCCTACGGTGGTAGTATTCTTACACCTCTACCACTGGATGAGCAAAATACAACATAACTACCTAGTCCTAAAGGGATAGAAAATTTTCAATTAATCTATAATATTATTACAGAATCATTTATTCTTCCTGTATTGAATTATCTTCGAGGCCAACCACAGAATATTATTCAATAGCCCACAATACCTTGGTGACATCCAGAGTTTTGTCTATTGCATTAATTCTCACTTTATTGGCCCTTCTCTGTTTCCAAGAAAAGGAATTATGAGTGTAAATAGAATGTAAACCCCTTTATATACAGTATACAAACACACACACGCACCCACACACAGACACAGACATACAGACACACACATATACATATATATATATATATATATATATATATATATATATATATATATATATATATCTATATATAGATATATATAGATATATATATGTATATATATATATATATATATATATATATATATATTATATATATATATATATATATATATATATATATATATATATTATATATATACTATCTATATAGATATATATATATATATATATATATATATATATATATATATATATATATATATATATATATATATATATATATATATATATATATATATATATATATATATATATATATGTGTGTGTGTGTGTGTGTGTGTGTGTGTGTGCAAAAATCATGAGGTTACTTAAAAAAAAAAGCTAATTCTAAAGCACACTGTGTGGTAGACTCGTTCATATATTCAGATTTTATAATACCGCCCTTTAAAAAATTTTCAGCTTATCCCAACAATGTGACTGGATAACTTTTGACACTAGGTGTGTGAGTCGGCACTATACAAAGGTTGGCATGTTACACATATGTAAGTATTAACCCTCTTTTTTGACAGACTATGAATCAAAATGAGAACCCTAGTATAATTTTCACTTTTAACGGACTTCTTAGTCCTCTCTTTCGATATTTATTATCTTAGAAATAACATCTAAGTTTTGGGAAATTACCCAGGGCAATATTCCTCTAGCACGTAACATACAACAATAGTGAAGTCGTGGTTCGTCCCAGGCCAACCGCCACAATTAACCCAACCGTAAGAAAAGGTTAGGCTATATTAACCTATCTCTAGGGGCCTGTTTTGAACTAGAAGGTGTTGTGCTTATGTAGGATGATTTCACATGACAAAGAAAAGAATGGTAAGAAAAGGAATATAACGAAGATACGAGAGACTACTAGAACCTGCTTAAATTAGGGAGCGAGAAAAAAATTATTCCAGTTTCATAGAGTAACCTCACCGAGTAAAGTAAAGGGCCAAACCTTGTGCCCACTTTATGTGATTACCAGCATGTCGTGGTGAAACCACCTTTGAGGCTTCCAATTCAAAGCTTTGCGGAGACCTGCTTTGAGTGGGACCCTTTCAGAGGAATTTGATAGCGGTGTACAAAATGTCGATGTAAAAGCCCCGGACCTCAACTCCTACTTACCGTTCATGTTTAATGACATGGTCTTATATTGACAGATTTTCTTCTACTGAAAAAACCCATGAAGCAATTTAAATATAAAAGGAAAATATCACACTTAATAATACTCAAAGCAGATACTAAAATTTCATGAAATATCTCTGCAGTTCACAAAACAGATATTGAAATTTCATTAGATATCTCTGAAATTTGCGTAAATATATTGTCGCCGTTATTTAGTCGTGATTAAGACATAAAGCGACGTAATGGATCGCTTAGAACTTTACTGAATTAATAATTGAAAAACAATTATTTTACTAAGAAAAATGTTTAATTAAGAGAAAGTGTAAAGGAGTACCATCAAAAGCGCTATCATAGTTAATCTCTAATTGCACTGCAATGCAACATTTTGCCTTATGAAATACTATGGGATTTATACAAGATATTTTGGTGACTGAACATAACCTAAGAGACATACACTACTTATTTAAAATTGCTTTCCTAAACGTTATTGGCTAAAGAACTAGGAAATCGCACACACACACACACACGTATATATATATCCTCGGTGACCATTTAAATTGGAATGTTTTTGATAAATCCCAACTGAATTTTCTAGCACTCAAAATCACTCTTTCAAATAATAAAAATATTTGTTCGAGTTAACTTTTTTAATTAAAAACAAAATGCACATTTACGTATAACTATAACGCTTATAATAGCATATGGTGATTTATTAAAATTTCCGGTTTGTTTAATGAAAGGGGATTACATCTAATTATTTTTAATCCTATGATATAACCATGGTTTAGCCCAGTTGGCCATTTTGCAATAGTGGCAAAATTTTCGACTGCATTAATTTTCAGTGAACAGTTATGCACTCACACACACTTAAGTAAATAAACAAACAAATAAATAACTACATAAAAATATATATATATATATATATATATATATATATATATATATATATATAATATATAATATATATTTATATATATTTATATATGTATGTATGTATGAATAAGTGTGTTGTAGACTGTCCTTAATTATGTAAGTATCCTTTGTTTATGTTTGATTAAACGGTGTTTTGATTTTAATTAGTATGTGTATTTTGCGAGGTTCGGGTGTCATTTTTATCTGTTGCTTATTTATTAAATTTAAGTATTTTTGGCAGTGTTTATTTTGGCCCTTGAATTTGTCTTGCACATGGACAGTGTTTATATAGTGGTACGTTTCCACCCATTATGGACTTCGTTTCTGGTCTAGTGGATACTGTTATTGGAATATATGGTAATGTTTTTGGTGTAGTGGAGAAATCTCCATTACAATAATATATTGTCATAGTCTACGTGCCGGGTATCAAGTTAGAATATGAGAGATCCTGAATTTTGACTCAAAAATATGCCTTGTGCGAAAAGCGCTTATACTGACTAGGGGGCCTGCAAGCAATGAACAGAAAATATTCTCTAATAGGAATACACAAAATTAGTTTTCGATGGGATTGAATGTAAGCGTAATTTTATCCATAAATTAATGTAATTTCCATGGGGGTAATCAGGTGATATAAATTACAGGAGCACTCTCTAGCTCCATGATGTTAACACTAATATTCACAATAGCAACACTAAGGTACCACCAAATTGCAAGCAGAATCTCTTAACCTACGGGATCTTGCAGATGTGTGAGATACAGATCAAGAACTTAAACTAGCAACATTAATTAACACTAAGCAGCGGAGCACTGTAAGCGAAAGTGGGTTTCTCGGAAATCCAGGAAAATGACTCGCAATTGGTGGCACTTGCAGAACAATCTGAGTGGCACTGTTGATCTACAGAAGATGGTACACAATGGGGCAGTCTATATAGATCTACAAAGCAGCCTGAGTTGAAATACGAATACCAATGATGGTAATCTAACATAAAACGCTACAAACGAAGTGAGAATTATATGAGATAGTCAATTGCATTAATGCAAGGGAAATTCCCAACAGCAATGTAGCGCGTACTAATATCACCTATTTCGCAGAATATTCAGTTTATTAAACTAGCATGGGTCTCGCTGGAATGGGAACAGGCACAGGAGAAAACAGTTGAAACAGGGAATTAGCGCCAGGAACAGAACGCGAAGGGCCGACAGAACAATTTCAATTTCAGTTACCTTAATCCATGTACGAGACAAGTGTAGTCAGAGCCAGGGCATCGGCGGAAGGATGGAGGTCGCTTGCAGAGCTTCACCAAGGAGTTGACAGAAGTCTCTTCTCATACGTGGAGTTCTATGGGAACTTCGTGGACGAGAGCGTTGATAGGCTGTCAGGATGGAGTCCTAGGTAGAGTCAAGTTTACAGGTGGTCAGAGGTAAAGGAGGTTAGCCCGGTTCAGCATCAAGACAGGGTGAAAATAGTAGCGGGCCGAATTGTAGGGCATGACACCGCTACTGGACAGGAGTACTGTAGTAGATAGCTAGGGCAGAATGCAGGGCATTCTAACCGCTGGGAAAGACTAGGGCGATGTGCACATTGGTAGGCTAGGTCAGGCCTTACTTATATCCATTCTTGGAGAGTTTGGTTGCGTCTGGTCTTGCTGGATTGATTCTCCTCAGGTCCTTTCATCTTCACTGCTAATTCTCCTAACTACCTGAAATGGTCATTGAACGAAGGCAGAGGAAGGGTGGAAGACAGAGTACAATAGGCTACCTTGAGTCCAGAGGAGTTTGGGTCAGGCATCGGCCATGCAGGTGTGAGGGGGCGGAGTCGCGGACGAGGAAGGTTCTAGCAACAATGGTGAGGGCAAAAAGGATCAGTTGGAAAGATTAGGACAGGTCAGTTAGACCTCACGGGAGACATGAATTTTCCTGACTTGGAAGGCAACTGGCAGCTAATGGCTTCTGTCAAATTGGATCTGGGACCGTACTACAATCCAGTGGCTCAACTGCCGAGGGGGTGACAAACCACGAATCATATTTGACACATCTTAAAGTAATGTTAATGTGTTTTCATTTTTGTTTCATTGTTCAGATACAAAGGGACAAGGGAGAAGAGGCTAAGTGAAAAATATTCTCAGTTTCCTAAAAGGTCCAAACGAGGAAAGGGGGTCACTTGCACTGGATCCTGACATGAAATAGGTTATTTAAATTCTTTCGTTTTCCGTCTATTCGAATTTCCCTTACTTTACTCCCACGATTTTTTTTAAGTTTTCGAATTTGGTCAAAGAAATGAATTAAAAAGTGGAATATAACTTGGACTGAAAGTTTCATGGGCCGTGGACTGAGAGTTTCATTTCTGTACAGCATTATTGCTGTACAGATAACTCGATTGCGCTCAATAAACATTGGCTTATTTTTTATTTGTTTTCCATCATTTCCAGGTGGTATGGATCAAGAAAATATAATTATTCTACTTGTAGACGTATCATGGTTGACAAAATTCACTAAATAGTTTCGTATTTATCTCACGTTTTCCTTTTATTCTCGGTTCCTTAAAACACTCCAGTAAAACAGAACAAAATGCGTTCTACTCCCTCCATTCTAGGAAAAAACTGAAGGAGATATTATGCCCGTTGACCAGATGTCTGTCAACGAGATTCTGGGAACTAATCCATCACATTTGTCCTCCCACGGCTGAGTGGCAGTCCTGCAGGGCTGCTTTTACCTTTCAAGCTGTACTTCTTGGACTAGATTATTTTCAGATTTTTAGCTTTGTGTAAAAGAAAACCATTGGTATGGCTATTTATCCGTCAGTTCGCACTTTACTGTCCACCCTCGTAACTTAAAATCTACTGAGGCTAGAGGGCTGCAAATTGGTACGTTGATCATCCACCGTCCAATCACCTAACATATAAAATTGCAGCCCTCTAGCCTCAGTAGATTTTTATTTTATTTAAGGTTAAATTTAGCAATGATTGTGCGTCTGGAACTGCTATAGGTTTCATGGGCCATGACTGAGAGTTTCATACAGAAAACTCGATTGCGCCGAAGATACTTCGGCGCATGTTTTACTTGTTCTATTGGTCTTTTTAGCTCTAAGGTTCGTATAAATTATATTATTAATATTTCAAAGTTTTTTTTTATTTAACGTTCATGTTTTCTTTTATCTAGGGTAGTTCAGTTTTCATTGTACTCTTCGTGTTTTGAATGATTTACATTATGTCACTAGTTACGTTATACTTAATCCTTAGTTTCATGCTTATAATATAAATAATCCAAAATTTCTTTTAGTCTATGTTATTTATGTGGATAAATATCTTAACATTATTCTTTCTAATACAAATGCCCTCTTAATCAACATATATCTGGAGTAGCAATTAAGGGTGGTTTTCATTGCTTCCTCTTAGCCGTAATGCCACTAATCTTTCTCTGTCCCTCCCCAGTGGTTTTCCCTGGAATTCAATACATGGTTTAAAAAAGGTCGTAGTAGACATTGTGTTAAGTTTATACTGTTCGTGTGTGTGTGTGAGAGAGAGAGAGAGAGAGAGAGAGAGAGAGAGAGAGAGAGAGAGAGAGAGAGGAGTGCGTAGCTCTAGATGTAGCGCTTATAATAAGCCTGACTATATCATATTATTATATTATTAAATAAGATACATTCTACAATGGTACTCATCCATTAAACATGCTTACCCGTAGCTATGAGGTAAAACATTTCTCTTCGGTGTTACCTTATTGTAAATCCACCTCTACTCATAAACTCCCGATTTAAAGGTAACATCCTATTAGACGATTAAGGATATTTCATTTATAAATTTATTTTGATTTTCCAGTCAATAGGTTTTAATCTTGGATTAATTAAGGCATTCCAGCTACTGTTGGGTAACACGCTCGAGGATCCTGTGCAAGAGAGCTCACCCCCTTTTTTTATTTGGCTTTAGAGTAAAGGTCTTTTGGAGGCCTCGGTGTTTTTTTATTTTTATTTTCTTGATTTTACGTTAGTTATTTATTTTATTTACTTTCTTTTATTACCACTGGTCCAAGCAACGGGCACAATTAACTTGAAGTTGAGTTTACCATTTGTATACGATGCGTCACAGACTGAGTATAATGTCTAGAATAAGCTTGTGAGACTAATGGATATATTATTTTGTGTGTTGGTTGCATCACGGCACCAGTAGCTACTATACAAGTCTAGATTAAGGTGGAAGATTAATGAATCGCTGTTTTATTGTTCGGTTTTTCAGCAATTAAGTACAATCTGTTATGGAAGGCGATCAAAAACTTTTTGAGATATATGGAACGAAACCAGGAAGTTCTTTGCTGGTATTAGTATTTATTAAATAATTATAGTAAAATACATAATCTTAAACTGACTCCACTCTTAGTATACTTTCAGGAGAAAAATTGGTTTTTTTTTTTTTGGTGGGGGGGGGGGGGGAGAGAGGCGGGCGGCTGGTCGCGGAGAAGGGCGGCTACTTATTAACATGTTACAACTATAACAGACGATAAACTATGGCTTTTTGCACATATGCTGTGTAAAATTCTCGATTAAAGATCAGGCACTTAATAAATTCGCTAATAGCGGGAATGATATTTAATTGCCTGTTCGTTGGCTATTACTATTTATCTGGGTGCGAAATTTCTCTCACACGAAGGGAATCCTTTTCCCTGAAGGATATTTATACTGACATTCCAAAACACCAAAAATATGCCTTCTTCTGCTTCTGCGGCGCCTCTTGACTTTCTTTGTAGCCGGTTGAATTTTCTGTCTTCGTATAGTTACAGTAATACATATGGTTTACTTTTGCTTTGTGTTACACGTTTGCCTTTTATAATATCAAATGCCAGTTGGAAGTTATGTATTGTATTGTTTGCAAGGCTTTTGTAAATACACGGATGACAGTATAAGTGTTATATTCATTACAATTTGTGTTCTCTGTTGTTGAAATGTAGTTGTGTTTAATATAATCAGCTTACCTATAGGAATAACTACTGGAAATGAGAGCGTCATTCATTCAAATGCTTTATTTCAACAAGGACATTCTGCCTTTATTGCCAGTACCTCACAATTCCAACATACTACCGATATTGCATACCATCATCAACAGTGTTTTAAGGTCCCACGATGCTACACCACCCAGCATCAGAAGCCGATCTCATTACGGAAACAAATAAAAATGTGTCGAAGTTTCTTCGGCGCAATCAGTTTAGCCGCCGTAGTGTCTTCGCCAGTCGTCGTTCCCCATCATTGAATCGCCTTCTCGCTGTTTTCGAGCTTTTTATGAGTCGTTATCGACTCATCGCCCCATTCAGCAACCAACCATCCCTGAAGAGGAAACCACCTCTCATCATGAGCAGATGTCTGATGTAGAAGACACATCGACGGAAACATTTTCAAGTGATGGAAACTCAGAACCGTTAAGCCCTTCTGGTTCTCAGTTAGAGGAGGACAACTCCTTCAATGAGGGAAATTCAGTTACACCGTGCTCTCCTGTAGCTGAAGTCGGAGCCAGTGATGAAGGATGGACTATTGTCCGTAAAAAAAAAAAAAAAAAAACAAAAAAAAAAAAAAAAAAAAACACCAAATCGCAATGAAGCAGCCGCCCTGCAAATCAAGGCTCCTGCAGCCGAATACGGTGCCACCTCTTCCAAAATATAGAGTCTATGCAGCAGTGGCAAAACTTGAAAAGAAAAATTCAAAATTAGGCATATCAGTTAAACCCAGTTTGGTTGGTGATATGGGCATCGCACCAAACACCAGATAAACTGAATAATTTCTACAAGTCAATACTGCTTTCCAGCTACTTGATCCATCAGAGAAAGTCAGAATGCTGTCATTTGTAGATACCCAACCACCCTGCCTCTAAACCCCATTCTACAGCTGGCAAATGCTCTAGATGCTCTAGATGTATTGGGAAGTCAGGGACTCCCACAAGACAAATTATTGCTTCCTTCTAAGGAGATATTCCAAAGCAAGTTTCCCTTGGAATATGGGATCATTCGCAACAGAAGTATTCATACCTGAGCCACTATGATACTATAAGTGCCATAGACTTGGACACCACAGCAGTCGCTATACAGCCCCAGAGAGGTGTGATATATTCAGCAAACCACACCCTACAAAACGGTTCCTCAAAGCTTTCAAGAGAGGAGAAACAGCAGAAAAACTGTTCTCTTCAGCATCATGCTTGGAACAAGCGGTGCAAATTCATACTGGAAAAAGGTGCAAAGATGAAAGTAACACCTCGGCATCCCTCACTTTCAAGACTTGCTAAACCCTTTCCAAAACCCAAGCAAGGAGATGGAATGACTAAGATGCAATTAAAACAAAGGATCGGCACAGCACTACTCAAGATGATCAACTACAAGCCAGAGACAAGTGATACAGTGCCTGTCCCATACAAATCAGTACCAAGTGAAAAAGTGTTTGCCCCTTCCTTGCCTTCTAATCCTAACCACCGTCAACCTCCAAAGTTGACCGTCTTCCTTCCCAGACCCATTCCTCACACCACTCTCCTTCCCCCTCTGATATCACAGCCAGTGCCAACCAAGAAAGTCCCAAATCAACCAAGAAAGTCCCAAATCAATAAGAGAAAGCTGCATAACACTCACATTTGAAGGGATTGTCACTATCTTCGAACTACTATCATGGAAACCAATTAAGGAGAGGCAGTGCTAAGATGCATTCAACCTCACCTCATCCAAACCTTCAAACCTAAGTACCTGCTGTTCAATATGAATAGCAGCTGCCTCACCTAAAATTCCCATTCTTCCTGTTGTCCTTTTCTCCAGACACCTTCATGAGTGGTTCAGAGAAGAGCAACATCCAAACAGAGCAACTCTCAAGTGAGCAATACCTAAATGGCATACAGCCATCCCGAGTATAAGCAAAATATCATCCATTCACCACATTACCAACATTCATCACATGCCAAGGGAACTCTGATTCCCATCATTTTTCGCTAACTTAAATTTTATCCTTTCCTTCCACGGCTCTCCTACTTACTGGAACTTGCTTCTATAGCACATTATCTCCCACTACTTATTTTTATTTCTGGCCCAGTTGTTGAATTGAACCGAATGTTGTGTTCCAAAGTATACAAACACCAATTACCAATTACAGGCTGCTGAAAAGCAAGAGCCTGTGTCAGAAAAAAGAGCTGACTGAATCTATTACCTACCTACCTTCGGCACAATTGAGTTTTCTGCATAGCATATAATGCTGCATGAACCACAGCCCATGAAGCTTTCAAATAAGTTCCTGTGGTGGCCTGTCCTACAGCGTTTCCAGGGCACGTAAATGGCCAGCTTTAATATTCATTAAAATGAAAAAAGAAACTACTGAGGCTTGATGGCATTAATTTGGTATGTTTGATGATTGGAGGGTTGACGATCAACCAACATCCAACCCTCTAGCCTTAGTAGTTTTTAAGATCTGAGGGAGGACAGAAAAAGTAAGGACGGATAGACATTAGTCTTCTTTTAAAGAAAACTGTAGTGTTACTGATGCTGATTCGTATTTTGTTAGTATGAAGAGGCTGCAAAGTACTTTATTTTCTCATTGTTATTTCACTCGCATTGTAAAACATTTATATGTTTCTATGTTAGCTTATTTGCTCCACCCTGTTGTAGGGATGTAAGAATACTACCACCTTAGGTCCTGCGTATCATAAAAGGCGGATAAAATGACAGCTGCTGCCTTGCAGTCTTACTTTTTAAGTAAAAGGCTAGGCCCACCACCAATAACTCTGGAAACTGCTGCCTTGTAGTCTTACTTTTCAGTTAAAGGCGAGGCCCACTGCTATTGACAGTAGTTGATGACAGTAAGGGCATGTGGTCATAAGAACCCATTTGCCAAATAATAAACCATGCCTAATGATGTAAGAAAAGGCACATCAGGCAACCGACCCTTAGTGTAAGAGTAATGGCAGGACAGAAGTAGCTTATTTGCTGTAATGTATATAAGTTAATGTGAGTAGAGATGAACTTACAATTAAGGAAACACTGAAACGAAATTTTTTACTTCATAGGTACGGGTAAGCATGTTTAATAGATGAGTATTATTGTAGAATACATCTTATAGACAAACACCAAAGTACATAATTGTATTATATAATACAGTAAGGCTATTACAAGTGCTGCATCAAAAGGCACTTGCCCCCGCCTCTCTCTCTCTCTCTCTCTCTCTCTCTCTCTCTCTCTCTCTCTCTCTTTGCACACAAACACACACACACACACACACACACACAATGTAAACCTTAATCAATGTCTATTTAGACTTCTTTAAAAATATTTATTATTAGCCTCGTGTTATTTTCTAGGGAGCTTTGCATAGTCTTGAGATTTCACCCATGTTCTGCTATGAATTACAGTGCATCTGAAAATACAGTGCACGTTTTAGACATATACAAGATTTGAAATAGTAATTAAATTTGAAAAAGTAGAGTACCTTTTGCTATACCTTTTTCCTACCCCCGCCGTCACGTTGGCGCAGTCAAATTTTTGTCTGAAAGTAGTGAATCAATGGCTTGAAGAGAACGCTAAAGGTTCACTTGGCGTTTTTGGAAAGATTAGACTCTGGTGTTATCCATAAGACTTTCATAATTACTTCATCCTCCTTCATCCCACATATAAGAGAGAGAGAGAGAGAGAGAGAGAGAGAGAGAGAGAGAGAGAGAGATCAATTGAATTTCATTTTAATTTTCTCTTTGATATAGATTACTCTTGAGAAATATTTTATTCAAGTAAGCTGGTATTTGATAAAAGTGAACAATTTTTCTTACCACAACCACGTAGAAAATAACAAAGTTCTTTTCATACCTTTTTTTAATTTACTTGTTAATTCCGTTGATACTCAATTTGCCACCGTTGAGACTTATGCATCGTTATTTAACAATCATTTAAACAGTCTTTGCAATAGCTAAATGTGTAATAAAAAAGTTCATTCATTAATTTTTTATTAAATGAAAGACAGTAGGATAAATGAAGTCTCGAAATGAGAGCTTATAATTTGCGTCGATACAGCAGCTTAGGTGAAGAATAATATATTTAAGTATATTAAAAAATAATGGGTAGATACTCCAGTTATTCACCGATGCGTAAAAATAGGGGAAATGATACAGACAAAGATGGAGTAAAAAAAGTAATACATTTTCATTCTGTTGTAATATTGAAAGAGATAACTTCAAAAGAAAGGGATACAAAAAATTATAAAAGGAAAAGGAAAAATGCAAATTGATCGTTCGAAGAGGGAGAAAAATAAGGGTATCAAGCACACCTCTGCTCTTTTTCAGAAACCGAAGAGCAAAACAATAGAGAAAGACAAAAGAAAATAGAAAAATGACGCTCTGCCTCTGCTTTTTTTATTTCTTGAAATACGGCCGTGCATATGCCCATACTGACTCAGAAGTTGGCGTGTTAATAAAATTAATCTTGTTTACTTTTTGTTAAACACTTGAATATGAATTTGTGCGCACACACATGTATGTAGTATATATAATATATATATATATATATATATATATATATATATATTATATATATATATATAAAGGTTTTTTTAAAGGTTTTTTTGCCACAAAGGAAAAAATGAAAAAAGGGAGATAAGCCAAGTACTTTCAGTCCTGTTCGGACCCTTTACTGAGGCGCAAAAAACTTTATTTATACATAGCATCACGTTTTATATATGATTCGTGAAACGTCGGCAAAATAAATGTACCTGAGTACGATGCTTCCCTATGGTTCCTCTGGCGATATATATATACATATATATGATATATATATATATATATATATATAACTATATATATACTATATAGATATATATATATATATATATATATATAATAAACGAAACTATATAAATATATATATATATATATATATATATATATATATATAGATATATATATATATATATATATTTATATATATATATATATATATATATATATATATATATATATATATAGTTATATGTATATATATATATATATATATATTATATATATATATACATATGTGTGTGTGTGTGCATATATATATATATATATATATATATATATATATATATATATATATATATGTATTTAAAGTACTTTGTTTAATAAACAAAGAGATTGTATGATCGTCATCTAGGCATCCAATAAATGAGTTTATAATGCTTAATTATTATTATTATTATTATTATTATTATTATTATTATTATTATTATTATTATTATTATTATTCAGGAGATGAAACCTATTGAAATGGAACAAGCCCACAGGTACAATTGACTTGAAATTCAAGCTTCCAAACAATACGGTGTTAGAAATACGAGGGGGCAATTGATAATACTTAAAATTCAATATTTTCGAATCCTGTGAATTGAATGAGGAGCTGCTAAACTTACGTTTCTTTTGACAGGTTGTACAGATCTCATAAGTTACAGTATCGCCAACATCCAGATCACTTCTTCATTTTGTACTGAGATGAGCAATCAACCATTGACAATTCCTGTACAGAGGCCTCACCAATGAATAAGAGCTGAGTAATAATCCTTACGAATAAATGACGATACATATGCAGATTCGTGTCAAATTAAACTAAATACATTTACTGTAATTCTCAAAATCTTTGTCATTCCTCTCCCCTCACTTCTGTTAGGGTTAATCCCATTACCATATTTGCCACCACTAATTGTACAGCTATGCTCAAATATGATGCAACATGATTATTTTTATATCATCTAACATCTAGGATGCAATGTAAAATGTGCGGTTACCAACAAGTGTTAATCTTTTTTTTATCCCAATGTCATACAAGTTGATAGGCTTGTGAATTCAGAGCTAACATTATTTTTGCTCTAGATATGTAGATATGATCTCTTTTATGAATAGTATCTTTCGGAATCTATATGCAAACAAATTAATTTATATCAATTTTTTCTTGTGTTGCTGAGCTGAAGCAAATGTGTAACAAGATGGGCAGTGTTGTCAGTCCCACTTTGCACAACTTGGTACTTTAAGTTGTCATTGTGACTACTTCTGCATAAAGGCCAAACTGTTATTACAAAATTTAAAGATAAAAGTATAGTTTCCTTTGAATTTTGGAGTTTCAGGTTATATTCAAGCAGTCTGAATGCTGCTATGCTGCTATAATGATCTATAGGCTTTTAAAAAATATAAGGTTTATAAGATGTCTTCTGGTTTACTAAAGGATTTAAACTTAGAAATTACCTGTTCTTTGATGAATGAAATATGAAGATTCTTTGAATTATTATAGCTTTCAATTTAGATCATTATTAGTATTAATGTGAAGACCTATGGAACAGTTTTTTAAATTGATTAAAAATTAGGTAACGTAAAGTGTGAATATATATAGATGACTTCATATGTTTTCCTACCACAGAATCTTTGTTATGTCACACCAAGGCCACGCCACCTGTTAACAATAGTGGATGAGTATTCATATATATATATATATATATATATATATATATATATATATATATATATATATATATCTATATATATATATTATATATATATATATATATATATATATATATGATATATATATATCATATATATATATATATATATATATATATATATATATATATATATATATATATATATATTCAACATTTAAGCGACAAAGTAATCAAATAGAGCGCTTTAGAATTTAATGGTTGCAATTGAAGTAATATTATAAATATCTGAAAACTTTTTTCTTATCATTTTAACATTGAAAATTAGGTTTAATAAAGACATTTAAAACTTAACGCCTCAGCACTGAGTTAGTGAATGTTTGGAAAATGTTTTATTACTATTTTTTTCGAAATTTTGTTATTTTTAGTGATATATTTTGACAATTTGATATATACAATTGATTGTACTCTTATGAAATATATTTTTTATTTATTTTTTAGAATAGATACGCTTCTGTATTGAAGTAATAGGTAATTATGAAACATTTTAGGTTACCAGTTAGTGAAATTTGAATGAAATCAGATGCAGTCATATATCACCACTTATGGGCTTGGCTGTACCTCTTCCATTCTTATTGTGTGTTACAACATACCATTCATGGATATTAAAACTTATTATCAGAGTATTTCATCCATGAACTAAAGTAACTTTTATTCAGAACTTTAATTGTCTTCTTTCTTTCATATAATGGTTCATGTTTTTACTGCATTTACAAACATAGAGCATAGATATTTATCTTTACTATTAATTGTTAATTTACTTTACATTATCATCTACTTGTAGCTTAGTAATATTTCCTTTTTCTTTTTTTAGTTGCAATTAGTTCTAGTCTATTTGCACTAATAATCTTAGACTAACAAATTAGCATATCATGAAGATAACAGATTAATTTTCTTATTTTTGCAAGGTTTGCAATTTCATTACAACTTAATCCACCACCTTCCCACTGTCAGCGCTTCTTTTACGTGATAGTCAACAAAAGCATTTAGACCTTGCGAACACTGGATCATACCCAACTATCTCACAATCATTTTTGCCTCTACAGTATGTGAATTTGCTTAAATAGATATCAGCCAATTCCTCTAATATCAAATATCCCGCTTTTTTGAACCACTGCCGTTAACATAGGCTCATCCATCTTCGTACACTTGTTCCAAGAGCTTCCCTTTCTGTTGTCATTTGCAGCTCCCTTATTACTGTATCAAAGAATATAAAAAAACTCAATGTGTTTTTTTACTATATTCACAGCAATATAGCTTTTTTTTCCTGAGCATTTAGGCAACGTGACAATGATTTATGCTATACTGTATGTATTTCCTAATCGATGCCTTCTCTCCGACATTTAAGTTGATCTTGGTCCTTCTTTCATTTATTCTTACCTACATTGTTACTTGTGCACTTTCTGAACGTTTTTGCACTGTTTTTAATATTCTTTCCCAAAACCATTTTTATATGACCTTCTCTTTTGAGGTTTGTATATTAAAGCAACACATCACCTTTCTTAGGATTATTTTACCGCCAGTATCACTTCCAGACCACCAGAATCTGTAATTTTTGTTACATTTCTCTTGCCATTAGTTTTGTAAATCAACTTGTAAAGCATTAACTAAGTT
>NC_061089.1:9373575-9381075 GCF_015104395.2 Macrobrachium nipponense
TGAAACTTTTAGCCACGGTATGATGGTGGTATGTGTTGTTGGCACTAATATCGGTTTCAGACGCATAATCATCGCTAAATTTAACAATAAATAAAATAAAACATACCGAGGTTAGAGGGCTGCAATTTGGTAAGTTTGATGACTGGAGAAGTGATGGTCAACATAACAATTTGCAGCCCTTTAGCCTCAAAAGTATGTAAAATAAGGGGCGTTAAGTAGAATATGAAGTTTGATTCCTTGTCTCAAGATATCGTTCAGCATTATGCCCATCATGATGTCCTGTGTAAAACCAGCAGTAAAATAGACGGCAAAAATGAATGGCTTTGGAGTACCTGATACGCTGTCAGGAGAGACAGCAGCAGTTAAAAAAAAATAAAATAAAAACTGTATTTAGATTTTTGTAGTCTGTTGCAAAATGTAATCGAATATAAACAGATATTATAATAGCGTTTGCTGTTCCGTGTCTTTGTTGAACATTTTTCAACATGAGACATAGTATTCACTTATAAAAAGGTTTTTTTTTCTAACTTTGTATCAAACAGCGTAGGAAAACTCAGTTCGACATTATAAGCTCTTCAGTGTGGCTGTAATAACTTCTGAAGGTAGCTTGCTAACAACTTTCCTTCCTTAAGCTCTGCATGCATGATTTGTATGGTTACTTCAAGATTGCTTTCTTCTGAAAAATATCGTTGTGTATTGTCCAGTTTCTGTCAAAGAGAGAAAATCCAATTCCACTCTATTATAGATTTTCTGTAACGTTCTTTTTGCAAATGTCCCCTTTTCCATTTTTAATTCATAATAAAAAATATTAGTTAAGGCATTGTCACCACTGTTAAGAAAACCAGGATGAACTCCCCTTTCAACCTTAAATACCTTTAAACCTTACTTATTCAGGGCTTATTCCTAAACTGAAGTACGTCTTACAATTAGATGGGTTGATTCTGTTGCGCAAGTGACCCTGGCACCTATCGGTGCCTGTGCCCCACACACAGTATCGCTAAACAATTGTCTTTACTTTATACAATACCAATTGAACCATTCCGACGTCGAGTCCGCTATACTGTCTGTCAGTGATGTCTTCTCCGATGAGGAAATTAACGTTGCATATACGAAATGCAAAGATCTGATACCAGAGAGCATTCTCGAGGAGCGATCCTCGAAAAACCTGTTCTCTCACAAGAAAATATATATCACTAAGTGGCTAAGGACCTGCTCGGTGGAAATCTACGCCGATGACCCTTACAATCTGCCTCCAAAGGGGCCTGCTGTGGTGTACCACACGGCAGAAAATGCCTTCCAAGCAGCAAAATCACTTTCAAAAATAATTGGAAAAAACTCTGAAAAAATCGAGGAGACAAATGATAAATTCTCAAGAATCTGGGACGAGATCAAAGGACTACAAGAATCCCTAGACAGTCTTAAAATTGTGGAAAAAATTAATCTCACACAGTTCTGGGATGCGATCGAAGGAGTGCAGGATTCGATAGACAATCGCGCAGACAGCCACCAGACTCCTTTGAATGCGGCATCCAGTTTTTCTTCGCCTCCCAGCAACACGGGAGTGCCCCCCATCACCTAAGAACCGTTCTGAGGGGAATTTTGGTCTCCCAACTTCTCCCTCCCCAGTGCCTCCGGCGGAAGATAGATCTCCGGTGATGATTACCAGATCTCGTGATTCTCCCCAGCCTATCTCTACCCCCAAAACCCCCATCATGGATGCAGATGAGAGTGATCAGGAGGGGTCTGGCGGCTGGCAGATACAAACAAGCAGAAAGAAATGAAGAACATCTCGTTTGGCCGCAGGACCAGAGCCTAACATTCGCGTTTCACCTCGCCAGACACCTGAGAAGAGATGTCATGTACTAATTCACAATCTGTGCTCATCGGTGACGCTAAACGCCATAGTGGAGAGAGTCAAGTTTCTCACTGGCTCTGACCCACTCATCTCTCGCGAACTCCCATGCAAAAGTAAACATAAAGTGGCTTACAGGATTACCTGCCTATTTCAACACCTCGACGTTCTTAAAGGCGAGAATTTCGGTCCTAATATATTAGTTTGAAGATATAACCTAATCCAAGATCAACCACCACCAGGGGAATTTACTGACACCCCAACCAGGGTCATTTCCACCGCAAGTGCCAGCCAACCGCCCACGGCGAATGACTGCCATCCACCCAAATGATCAGCGCATTCATCTCCCATCTTTGTGAGTAGCCAAGGATACATTAAACATAATCTTTTGGAATATTTTTGGCCTCAAGCGGAACATTCCTCTTCTAAACATGTTCTGCAAATACTTAAAAGGCATCATTGCATTGCAGGAAACGCTCCTCTGGCCACATGACCTTGCCATCTGCGATTCAATACATGAAAACTTCAGAACCTTCTCGACTTCATCGATGCAAGTTACAGATCAAATCATAGCCAGTCGCCCGAAAGGGGGCCTTTCTTTCCCGTGGCACAAATTGTTAGACAATATGATAAAGGTGATGACCTACAGGAGTGACAGATTGCTGGGGTTTCAAGTGACAGTAGGGAACTCTAAAATCCTAATAATTAATGTTTATATGCCCTGTGAAAATAACAATACTTTTGATCATTACTGCATGATCCTAGGGGAGTTACACAGTATTATTCACTATTCGCCTGCTGATCATATTTGTACTATTGGGGACCTTAATTCCTGCCCCAGCAAAACAATTTTATAATGAACTTACTCGCTTCTGTCAAAATCATGCTCTCCAAATTAGCGATGTAATGCTCCTCCCTCCCTCCTCCTATTCATACGTACATAATAGAGTGGACGCTATTACAACCTCCTGGCTGGACCACTGCATCTCATCTCCACAACTTCATGATTCTATTATGAACTGCAATATTCACTACGATCTTGCAACGGGCTACGATCACATCCCATTACAGGTGTCATTCAGTACCCCATCCCTCCCTAGCATAAACCCCTTAACTGACCGCTCACCAGTAATAAACTGGGATTTTAAAAACCAACTGAAAACCAGATTCTTTGGGTCGACCACAGAAACCAGGTTGCAGTCAGTAGTTCAACTGGCAGACGCCTTACTTTGTACTAACACAAATTGTAGAAATGACCACCACAGGAGGGATCTGAATGAATTCTATTCGAACATAATCTCTGCTATGCTTCCTTCAGGCAGGGCTGCCTATAGATTTCGTCAAGGTAATTCTCGTAATATACCTGGATGGAATGACTTGGTTAAAGATCTGTATACATACTCACAAGAAATGTTTTTACTAAAATGGTAGCCCGAGGGAAGGGCATACTGCATCATTAATGAGACAGGCGAGAGCTCAGTTCAAACTTGCTGTTAAGCACTGCAGATTAAATGAAAAACAACTAAGAGCTGATGCAATGTCTAGGAACTTAGAATCTGGTGATTATCCTCGTCTATGGAAAGATATCCAGTCCTTAAATCCCAAAACTAAAAAGCTATCACAGAGAGTAGGGGAAGCAGTCGGAGACGAGACTATCGCAAGTATGTGGGGTGATCACTTCAACAATATCCTGAATTGCATAAATGATCAGGATTCCAGAAGGAATGGAGATAACCTCCTTACTGACAACATTCAATTTCATTTTGCAGACCGTATTATGCCAGGTAACATCAGCGATGCCATAAACAGCCTACCTGATAATAAATCGGGATGGTCTTCCTGCAGAGGCTTTCAAATTCTGCCATCCGATAATTTACATTTTGCTAGCTGCCCTATTCAATGTGGGCATAATTCACCAGTTTCTTCCAGACTCCCTACTCTTAGTTCACTTAATACCATTAATAAAAAGCAAGCTAAAGGATGCAGTTGACCCCGGCAACTACCGGCTGACTGCAATCTCAACGATCGCATCGAAGGTGCTTGAGTCGGTTCTTCTAGTGAGACTTCTCCCCTTTCTACACACCACTGACAACCAGTTCGGGTTTAAAGCAAACCACTCAACCAACACCTGCATATACATACTGAAAAAATTGTTGAACTACTACCTGTCATCAGCCTCTCCTGTTTTTCTTTGTTTTGTGGATGTGAGAGAAGCATTTGACAGAGTAAACTACCTGAAGCTCTTCCTGAAGCTACATGAAAGAGGCACACCCCTATATCTAATTGGCATTTTACATTGCTGGTTCTCCAGACAAGCAATTCTGTGTAAAATGGGGTAACGTATTATCGTACACCTTCGGCTCCATAAACGGGCTTTGGCAAGGGGGCATTCTCTTTTGATACTTACACAGATGCCTTGAATGTCAAATTGAACTCACTCCCAATCGGATGCACTGTCAATGAAACAACTATAAACAACCTCTGTTACGCAGATGATATGGTTCTGATTTCCCCATCAGTGCAAGAGGAATATGCAGAGGAATTTGATATAATTTACAACGAAACCAAGAACCAGTGCAGTCGCTGCTCCCGAGATCGCTTAAGCATATTGCAGAACCACAAATTCTCCTCGGAAACCATCGGCTGGAATTTGTGCACGAATTTCCGTATTTGGGTCATATTGTCACCGACGACCTAAAAGATACTGCAGACATTGAACAGAGACGTTGTAAGCTATGTGCAACTGGCAACATGATTGCAAGAAGGTTTGCCTTCTGTCACCGAGACGTGAAACTGCTGCTCTTCTGCTCGTACTGGTACAGTATCTATGGGTGCTCCCTCTGGACGAGCTATACCTGAGAGACCATGAGACGTATCACTGTTGTGCACAATGACATTTTGAGACGCCTCACAAACATTCCCCGCTACCACTCCGCCACACAGATGTTCATAAAAAACCGCCTGGAGTTTAAAAATCATTGTAAGGCGAATAATGTCCAGTCTAGTAACCCGAGTGAGAAACAGCAGCAACTCGCTCATACAAAGCATCCTAAGGAGTGAAGCAAGATCTAAATTGTGGGAAAGATGGGAAAATGAGGCCTTTGTCCCCTAAAGGACTTAATCTCTGTATTGGAAAGATGTCATCTGCAGATTCTGTCATTATTATTATAAATACTGCTGATATTTTACTTTTTCATTATTATTGTGAATACTATCAAGTTAAAGCTTTTTTTTATATTCAATTTTCGTATTTAGCTCTCTGGACCTGACTACTGTAACCACCCAAGGTCTCTAGATGAAATTTAAGTTATATAACTCTCAATGCATCTTTTTTTTTCTTTTACCAATATTACTGCTGTTATTACCAGTATTATGATTAATATCTTTTATGCTACCTCAGCTATTTGGTGGATAAGTGCCGATTATTCATTTTTTTTTATCATATGACTCAAATGTTTAATTTGATGAGTGAAACAATATATATATATAATATATATATATATATATATATATATATATATATATATATATATATATATATATATATATATTATATATATATATATATAACATGATTCTCTTGTTAGTTTTCCCATTCTCGTTAGTAATCTTATGCATTAGTCCATCCAAAATTTGTATAATTATACATAAGCTCGTAGTCATTTTTCATTTCATCTAGGGCATCAAGATCATTTGATGGTATATATATAAAAAAAAACCCGTCGCGTTGGAAGCCTTTGTTTTGTTTCTAACCAAACTTTCCATTGTACGTTAACTTATCAGATCCATTGCGTAAGAAGTTGAAGTTCAATGTACGTAAAGTATTTTATCGTCTTCTCTCAAATGTTCGATAATATTTACCATAACGCGTCACTTCACTTCATTAAAGTATCATTCATATCTTAGTATGTATTTATTGTCATTATGCGCTATGGAATTCTCGGTTTTTATATTATCAATAATGGTAATCTAAATGGTTAGCAAGTCACTTTCTAAGCACCAGATATTGACACTACCTAAAACCTTTAGATAAGCAAATGTGCGGTTATATTCCCTATTGAAGAGATTATCAGAAACTGGATAGTCTCGTTACATTTTCATACCGTTCGTTTCTCAACAATGTTCAATATACTTTCAAAACCCTGTATTTCTCTCCTTTTTTGTCAGTATATATATAGTCACTTAAGACAACGTCATGAACCTAAGTAAGACAAAGATTATGCTTTGTCCTCACTTTTACCAAGAAGAAGGAATAAAAACAGAAAATGACGTTGCCTAAAAAAATTAAACAGAGAAATTACTTCTAGATCTTAAATTATTGGACAACCGTTGGACCGGTCAATTATCGGATTTCTCATTTAGATGATAAAATGCCCATTAGTCTTTTCAAGGGTCTTACAGAATGGTCATACCGATCCGTCTTATCCCGGAATTCTTTTTCTTGCCTTTGTAAATTCATAAAGGATATTGTAAAATATTTCAGATCCACATACGGTCATTTTTCTTTCACGTAATATATAAAGTATTGCTTACATGCATATAAATTCACAAGACAAAAATGCACGCACAATACACACACACACCCATATATATATATATATATATATATATATATATATATATATATATATATATATATATATATATATATATATATATATATATATATATAGGGGTGTGTGTGTGTGTGTGTTTGTGGTGTGGGGTTTGAAGTATGTTTTATTATCAAAGTTCTCAGAAATCGGAGTCCAGCAGTGATGATGAAATATGACGCTAGCTTAAAACAAATTCTGAGAATTGTATGCAACCTTAGCATATTTTAACTCGAAAATATATAAATCTGGGGATAAAGGTCATCCAGCAAAATAGTTAAGACAAAAATAATTGCTAAAACTGACATTAAAGGTTGTTAAATGACAATGACATGACCTCATTCACAACATTTTTATCCGCAGCCAGAGTTGTTGTTGTTGTTTAAACATTGACTTATTTTTCCATAGACAAATTCTTCTGGTTAATGCTTCAGAACCTTTGTAGGTAATCTCATATCGTGATATGATTTTTCGTCTCCATAAAATGATTTTATAGTATGCAGATGGTGCTAAACTTATTTTAGCTAATCAAATTCAAATTCAAAAGATTCATAGCTGTATTGCATCTGCATCAAATGGGGTGTATCAGCTTGTTGGTACAACCTCCAAAATATTTTAAGAACACGTCATTCACCTTGCAAAACTACTTGTTCCAACTGAAATTGGGAAGCTTTTTCATAATATTTGGGACCATATTGTAGTTAAGCAAATAACAAACTTGCTCTGGAACTATATTAACACTTCTATACTTAAATTCTGGAAGATCAGTACAATATAATACATAGTGATGTAATGTATGAAAGTTTGACTCGTTACATAATTTACAAGAAAAATTACCACCATCACCAACATATTCCCATGAATACTTGTACCTCAAGCATATCCTCATTAAAGATACGTCAATTTAAGAAAGAGCTTTCCCATGTGTAGTATTGGTATTTCCAGATACATACAAATAATGTCTCACTTTTGCTAACCAATCTTCTCAGTTCTGAACAGTTGTTGCTAAACTTAGCATAGTTCAGAAACGGATCAAGAATTTAGGAAGTGCTGTGG
>NC_061089.1:9388575-9391075 GCF_015104395.2 Macrobrachium nipponense
TAGATATATTTATACTATATATAGATATATACTTAATTAGTATCATATATATCGACTATTATATATATAGCATACATATCTATATATATATATTACTATATATATATATATATATATATACCATACCATTATCATATATATTTATATATATATCGATTAGATATGTATATATATATAATATATATAGACATTCTTTCTGGAAAAACTCATAATAATTGTTTGAATTTATAATTCTGGTAACCCCAATTAACTTGTACTAATAATCATACATACATCATACACACATATATAGTATAATATTATATATATCATAATATACTCAATATCGATCATATATATATGAGTATAGATACTATCTTATGTGTGTATGTTCATGCATGTATATAGTTAGTACAAAGTTTTAATTTGGGGTTACCGAATATAAATTCAACAATATTATCATTTTTCCAGAAAGAATGTAAATCGAAAAAGTGACCTTTAGGTAGCCACTGCTAAATCTTTTCTAGAACTGGGAACATCATATATATATATATATATATATATATATATATATTATATATGATATATATATATTATATATATATATATATCTATATATATATATATATATATATATATATATATATTAATATCATATATATATATATAAGCAAAACTCACGTTTGATGCAAAACTACTTTCATATTTTTCATACTTGAATTGTGAAGTATGATAATGCCTGTGTTTCCTCGTATATCCAATATTGATTGGATAATACACTGAGCATAGTTGTCATATTTTGACTTAATAAACATGATAATTAAAAACAAATTAAGAAATGCGACCAAATTTCTTCGGCGCAATCGGTTTTCTGTTCAACGTATAATGCAGTACGAGCAGCGGCCTATGGAGCTTTCCGCCATGACCCGATGGTGGCATGTTGAATAGCGTTGTCAGACGCAAGATCATCGCTGATTTTAACCTGAAATAAAATAAAAGCTACTGTGGTGTGGTTATCAGGCTGCAATTTGATAGGTTTGATGGTTGGAGGGTGGATGATCAACATACCAATTTGCCGCCCTTTAGTCTCAGTAGTTTTTAAGATCTGAGGGCGGATAGAAATGTACAGACGGACAGACAAATAACCATCTCAACGGTTTTCGTTTACAGATAACTAAGAAAAAAAAAAGATTTTCAGGAATGCTTCTTTACATATATAGTTCTTTCAGTGGTTCAGCTTCATCTCCTACTTCCCTTTTTATGGCGTTCGCTTTTTAGGATGCGTGGGCTGTGGGGGGATGTTGACTACACGGCCACGTCCTTCTTTTCACACCAGGGGTTCCAGGTCAATGCCCGCACCCTCTCTCCTGAGCATTCTCATAAGCGCTCCCTCTCCCTTCTTCTTCGTCTTCTTCTTCTTCTTCTTCTTCTTCTTCTTCTTCTTCTTCTTCTAATAATAATAATAATAATAATAATAATAATAATAATATAATAATAATAATAATGATAATAATAACAATATTATATTAATAAGTATCAAAATATACTCATACTAGCATGAGTCATCAAATGGAAAAACAAATCCACAGTTATGTAAATGTACATATATTTAAATTTAAAACTTCAAGTTTTAAATTTAAATATACGTACATTTACATAACTGTGGATTTGCTTTTACAATAATAAGTTTTCTCATTATTATTATCATTGATGCGACTTCTCTTTTGGAATAACGAATTCTTACCCGAAAGGAAAAATGAATTAAAAACGAAATCGTTCAATTCACCGCCGTAAATTATCGCAGTTATAGCAAGACGCTTGGTGAGATGAGCACTATTTCGTGATAGAGGATTATTGAGCAGCAATACTGATCTTTCGATGATGCAGAAAATTTATTATCCCGTGATGCAACAAAGGGTTGATTTGCAAACGGAGTTTTCCTGAAGCATCCATCCGGCGAGGAGGGTCGGGTTCTCCTCCAATCAGGCTGGAGGGAGAAGCGCTGTATCCATGCTGACATTATTGCCCTCTCTCCACTCCTTGACCTTTTTATTCTTCTCGCGTTTTTCATTTCTGTTCACACTCATAAATATAGCAGAAGCAACAGCGCTGGCCTTCTATATAAGGAGGGAGGGGTAGGGGAGAGAGTGACCGCTGGGTAAGAAGACTCAGGTACCCCACTGATTACAGATGCCCACTGAACAGCACACTTGGACAGCTCTAACTTAAATCATGTTCATTTCCATTTTTTTATTATATAGCAGATTCATTGCAGTTCATTTCTGAAAAAGAGATTGCATAACCGTGGACAAACCAGTGCGCACGGAAATCTATGAAAGTATGTGCTTTAGCAAAGGGCAGAAAAGAAAGGAAAGAATGCATGCATACTATATATATGTATGTATACACACACACTCACACACACACACATATATATATATATATATATATATATATATATATATTAAATACGAAAATAGCGTGAAGGTTTATCGACCACGACTCATGCTTGTTTGAGGGG
>NC_061089.1:9393575-9413575 GCF_015104395.2 Macrobrachium nipponense
GTGTGTGTGTGTGTGTATGTGCGTGTGTGTGTGTGTGCGTGTGCCAAAGTTATCGCAATGATCACCTTAATAGATATATTTGGTTATAACTGAACGAAAAGAGGTTAAAGGTGTTGTTTTTATGACTAGAGGTATCTCATGAAAATTCGATTTCTTATTGTAGATATTATGAGCCAAATTTCATGTTATAGGATTAGCTATTTAGAGTCTACAGGGTTTGAGGGACACAATAATGATTTTATTCAATAGTCCCTTTTAATCATAGATTTTGTCAAGTTATGTGTGTGCATTTCCTAATATAATGTCTGGAACCCTCTAAGACCCATTGCTATATTTGTATTCTCGGTTTCTAGTCTTTACCTCACCTCTGATATAAGTGCTGCCAAGTCTTTTCAATGTTTCCAAGATGTGTAGCTATTTGATTCTAACCAAAATAGTAATAAGGTTAGCTTACTTGAAACCTTCCTTTTTCACAAATCTTCTACTGGGAAAGTCTAGAGATATTTTTAATTATATAAATATGTCATTATCCTTTAGAATATATGATGGGAATATATAGTTTGGGATCTAACAAAGCAAAAAAAATATATATATATTTTTTCTACTATTTGTTCTACCTGACACTTTACTTGTGTTGAAAACTTACAACCAAATCGGAGGTGATGAATGGGGAATTCTTTTGAAATTATTAATGCTTCATGAGCTTTCACGAATATATCTGAATGTCTGATTGCATAAATACTTTCAAACATTCTTTAAACATATAGACGTGGTTCAGACTTTTTCCGAATTTAAAAAGCATTCCCATGTAGAATCTATTCTGATGATTGTAATTCCTTCCGCACTAACCTTTCATGAAAATCCACTCACAACTAATATTACAGCACATTTGGATCTCAACTTTGTCGGACTAAAATAAATAGCGCACAAATGTTTAGTGTCATATCCTGAATATTGAATCTGGTATTAAATTATCCTACTTTTCCTTGTAAAATCAATCACTTAGTTTCATCTACTGACAACCCTAATTAAGCAGAGGCAGGATTTCGATCTGTTAGTTCCTTTTTGAGGTTTTAGAACTTCAGCATAACTTCTCACCTTCGGAATACTTTTGAAAGTGGATGTAAATTTCTTCAGCACCTACTTGAATAATTACTGTACAGCTCTTATATTAGGTATCTAGTGGCATTCGTACAAATAACTTCCTTGATGTCTTTTTTTCAAAAGCTCCCTGACACTCGGTCCCATGAAGACGTCACATCCTTCCGTAATAGATCTGTAACTGGAAAATTCGTAACTATCCTGTGGTAGTACCCGTCCACTCCATGGGAACTCCCTACTTCTATTTTACTCGTTGGTACAGAGAAATCGGTGGTGACTGGATGTGAGCCTACTTAGGCGCGATGTAACGAAAGCAAGTATTCGTGAATTAAATAGGGTACTTCCGCTATTGCTAAAAACGTTTTTGATTGCTGACTACTAGATCTGCTTTAATCAATACTTTTAGCTCGCTGATACCCTAAAATATGTGGATTAGTACTCATTAAACATGCTTAAGTCATCGATGTGGAGGCGTGAAGCATGCATTTGCCTATTTTCAGTGACTTGCTTCATTTTGAATGACCTTACCTTACATTCACAAAAACTTCCATTTAATAAACAGAATCATTAATGAATTTAGCTCGATCAGTCGGAATTTCCCTGTAGCTAAGTGATCCTTACTCTTTAAAAAAAAAAAGTCACTGGCGAACTGTAAGAAAAACAAATATCCTACGCAGGTAATTTTTACCACATATTACATTTCCTTATTTATCAGTCATTTTTATAGGGACATGCTTAGTATAAAAAACGCTTCCCTATTAGTACTACCCGACGTTCATACTATGCTATAAAACAGCGGTGCGTCCTGGAGTATCCATTAAAATAGTCTGAAATTCATTACTGAGATCAATAAAATCAAGATTATAATTTGAGCAAACATTCTTGATGCCTTTACCCTACACCATATGTTCCACCACTATGACTGGCTTTATTTCACAAATTTTATTTTAGGATAAGGTTTTATCATTGTCCATGTAACCTAATTGATGCTTCTTCCTATTTGGAGAAGAGAGTTAAGATTACCATTCCTCTTAACTTATCCAATACCCTGAAAATAAAAGCCCAGAGACGACCCCATGGTAAAGATAACAGGACCGAAATCTCATGAGGTACTGGTTTCATTCCTCAGATACCTCAAGGTCACATTCCTTCTATTTAATTATTGCCCAGAGTTCGTTCCTCTGATTAGTATGTTATTGAAAATGCATACATATCTCCACCCTGGGAGTACACAACCTCTTGATTTATGTTCAAATCAAAGTGATATTATTTGACGCTGACTTTATCCAATCTTTCAGAGTTCATAGAGCTTTAGCTGTACCAGCCCTTCCTCATGAGACAAAGTCAACAAGGACTATTCTGGCTAACCATGTATCCAAGGTCATAGCGACAGATTCAAAATGGGATGATGTCAGCCCTAAACGCTTCCTCCTGCCTAAAGAAAAAATAAATCTACTGTTTTCTTCCAGATCACATATGCCATGGCTACTTTGTTATCCTCTTAAACAAACAAGCAAAAATTTTAATATTTCAAGATGTGACATTCACAAGACACTGAAATCACTGCAACACTCATTGAAAAACAGAAAACAAACTCCATGGGTTACCATAAGCCTTCTTTCTCTTCGGTAGCATTTAACATCCATATTCCACTTTCATAAAGGTAAGCAGACTCAACAGTTTTCTCACTTGATAAACGCTCAGTTTCTTTCCAAACGTGAACACAAAACCATTTACTTTTTATTGCTTTACCTATTCAGTGACTGAAGTGCCCTCTCATCCTACCATCTTCAATTATCATCATTCCTTAGCACCTATAAACTCAATCACTTGCATTATCCCACCATTTATTCTAATATTGTTACATATTTTTAGATTCACTTTACAATCATAATCATACTCTTACCATCATTTATTCTTATTGTTCTCTTCTTGCAACTCTTTCTAACTTATCTATTAGTTTGTGACATTAACCATTCCGCAGTCCATTGCTGGTTCATTTTCTTACCCAACAGCAATGGAGACTTAACAGAGTACTCTTGTTTCAGACCGACTTTTACATCAGTTCGGTCACTGTCTCATTTTCATTTGCCATGTGCCCTTCACCTTCATCATAACATCCTTCATTTTCCTCACTGGAACTTTAAATAACTCTCTGAAAGATTCTTTCACACCATATCTCATCAACAGCTTTCACATTACTGACATAAGCTTTTTAACTGCTGATGTTATAAACTCATGGTGTGTTTCCATCCTTCAGCATCTTAATTATTTTCTTCACACCATCCACAGCCACTCTTACATATATTCTCTAACTCATGGTAACCCATCAATTGCTACATAATTCACCTTTGCTTCTCTTCAGTCTGTAAGTTTTAACACATCTTCAAAATACCCAGTCGCTTCAGATAGCGCCCTTAATGTGGTTTTTCTTTGATCATATTTATAAATTTACATGTTCTCTGCATATACTGTCCATTCGCCACAAACATTTTGCTAAAACTCTCCTCCCAATTTTCTTATTATTTCCCACTCATTTTCTTTTTGACCACCCTGTCCATCCTCCTGTATAATGATGGTCGCTTCTCCCATGTAGTTGCACCTCATATAACATGGTATTTCATAGGATGTTTTACTTGCTCATTACACCACTTACACACGAAAAAACAACCATTACTGACTTGTTATCCTATCCTGGAATTATGCAAACTTCTCATATGTATTTCCCGCCACAATTCTTTCATTTATTTTATACTGTTTGGCTAATGTAGTTTTAAATAATCATGTTTTAATTTATTTTCTATCATAACTGCACCCCATCTTCTCGAATTATCTAAATTAACAATGTATTCAAACATTTAGTTATTAGATACACTTCCATCCTCTACTCTTCTTACCAGTAAGCCTATCAGCTTGATCTTGTATATATATGTCTTCTGTATAGACTTTCCTAACCAGTTTTCCTTACCAAGTATACTTGTAAATATTTTTATTTAGGACCTATGTTTATCTGATAAGCAAATCGATTTTCAAACACATATCCATCAGACTCTTTCCATTCACATTTACTTAAGAAATTCCATTCCTAGCAATAATATAATCTATTTTTCTTTACTTAAACTTAGCATTTCAGTCACCCCCTATCACCACCACACTTGAATATTATTCAGTCCTATTCGGGCACATATTTAGTTCACCTGAATGCGTTTTTTCTTTCATTCATCTTAGTTTCTAGACCACAACTACTATGATTGTTTTTATTACTCATACAATTCTTATCCAAAGCGAAATGCAAAGGAAGGATATAAGATCTAAGTGCAAAGTTGCTATAAAAAAAAATAATGAGTTGTGCATGAAGTGTTTAATGTCTGGCGTTTGCTGTGAAACAGTTGATATTGGAGAAAATGTAAATATACTGCAGAAACTAGCAAAAGAGACTGAAAGTGCAAGAAGAGAGCGTTATCATTAATTGTTTTGCAAGAGCCATGCAATGAAGTTAAATCTTAAACAAGAAGTGGTTGTTTTCCAAGGTTATTGTGAGTAGAGGCGACTAATTCTTGTTTCTCAACTGCTATACACCAAACACAAGAACGGAAAATGTTTTAAATATTGGAATACGAGGAGATGGTAAGAAGTCTATTTAGCTGGAAAGTTGGATCACAAGTCTTTTGAGATAGATTGGCCATATAAAAACGATGGCGAGTAGGCTGGCGAAAGCATTATGATTCAGAATTCTCAGTAGAAAGAAGGGTGAGACCTAGATAATGCTGGAAAGTTGGAGGGTAAAAGATTAGGGAACGGTGGAAGTAATGTACAGAAAACAAGATGAAGATAGAGGTGAATAGGTTTGGACTGCCTGCTGTCTCCCCTCCATTTTAGGTGCGTTAATTGGCATATATTGTTGAAATTTTCATAACACTTCGATCAGCATAATAGGAAATAATAAAATATCGCTAGAGTAAACCAAAGTAAGTGTCAGAGGTGAACAATAGCAAATTCTACACAGTAGCGATAGCAGACACCAGGTCCCTAGCTACCTTGACAGTACGAATATGAACAGAAGCTCGAGGACTAAGTTAGTTCTAGCTTCTGAAAGGTGCACAACGAATAGACATGGTGAATCGATAGGTATACGTCATGATACGTTAAATAATAATAATGAAAAAAACTAAAATAAAAATTTGGCATATCAGAATGCACCCGTATTAAAAAGAAGTATACAAATAAATGATAACACTGAAAACAGAAAATGGAGTGAATAATGCAAATAAAAAAAGTTCTGCAAAGTAAACATAAGAAGAGAAAAATCTAATTCCTTCATTTTTTACATATCGCAAAGAGTTTTAAAAGATGTCTTGGGTCAAAAGAGAAGTTTGTTATTTAGTCACTGGTGGGATTTTGCCGATTTTTTTTACTCTCCTAGCTTCTTATATTCATCTAAGGTTTTCAATATTTAATTTAGATTTACTACAATTCGAAACTTTTATTACATATTTCTGTTGCCATTTCATTCATTTTCATTTAATATCTCTGTAGAGGGCTTCTGTTCAAACGCTTGTCGATAAAAGAGAATTTCCATGTGTGACAGGGTAAGGTTTTCATTAATATTTCTAACAAGAGAATATAGTTTTG
The DNA here is from genome assembly GCF_015104395.2 of Macrobrachium nipponense. Classification (NCBI taxonomy): domain Eukaryota; kingdom Metazoa; phylum Arthropoda; class Malacostraca; order Decapoda; family Palaemonidae; genus Macrobrachium; species Macrobrachium nipponense. The sequence continues at coordinate 9,399,309 of NC_061089.1, forward strand.
TTTGAAGTAAACCGTTTGCAGAAATAATCAAATTTGCAATCCCTTTCACAATGATAATAAAAACTGTTCCAAGCTAAATGGAATCTCTGCAGCGTGGCACCCACATATTAACGTTCTTTGCAAAAATACAAAATGTGCGTCGTAACACACAAAGAGCCAGTTTTCGAGTTATTTTTTAATTATATATATATATATATATATATATATATATATATATATATATATATATATATATATGTATATATATGTATATATATTACTAACACATAAACACACACACACACACACACACACACACATATATATATATATATATATATATATATATATAATATATAATATATATAATATATATTATATATATATATAAAACTTGATCACGAAGTATATAAAACGTGATGCTATGTATAAATAAAGGTTTTTGCCACGTAGGAAAAATGAAAAGCGAAATAGACAATCACTTTCGGTCTAGTGCGACCCTTTACTCGGGCTGAGTGAAGGGTCTCACTAGACTGAACGTGCTTGGCTATCTCACTTTTCATTTTTCCTTCATGGCAAAAACCTTTATATATATATATATATATATATATATATATATATATATATATATATATATATATATATGTATGTAGTATGATCTCAAAAATCACAGTAGATACACGTGACTTCATAAATAAGCGAATTCCACAGGAACATGATAGTCAGAAATCCAAGCGCTTTCGTCTTTACTCAGACATTGTCAAGGAGTTAATGAAGTACAATTGGAAAGAAAGGACTCAGGTACAACACAAGATCAAGAATACCAGATGGTTAATTGTCAAAAGGGTAAAAATTAAAAGAGATAATCCAGGATTATCGGATATCACACGGTCACAAACCTAAACAGATTGACCCTAACCGAAATTACAAAGTTTCTTTACAATCCAAAACATGTAAAAACTGAATATATTAATTTTGTTGCTTATATTTTTCTACAACTTTTTTCATTATGAAAGCATCAAGTTTATTTCTATTATTTGACTTGATGAAACAAGATTCAATGATATTCCTTTTAACTGTGTCATTACATGGGATTAAGGCTCTTGCTTGACTCCAGGTAATAGAATAGTCGAAATCTCTCATATGTACGAATAATGCATTCGATATCTGCCCAGTTCTCACAGAATATTGATGCTGTTTGAGACGTTGTGAAAGAGATTTACCGGTTTGTCCGTAATAGACTTTATCACACTTTTTGCAAGGAATTTCATATATGCAGCCTGGAAGATCTTTAGGAGAATTTTTTTATTACTAAACTCTTGACATTAATATTACTGAAAACAACATTTATGTTAAAAAGCTTTAAAATTCTAGGAATATCTAAAAACCTTTCATCATAGGGTAATTTTAGAATGTTATGCATACTAAATTCAAGTTTGTCATTAGTTGAATAAAATGTTTTTCTAGCTCTTTTCCATGCCACATCTACAAAAGTCCTTGGGTATTTAAGTTTCAATGCAATATCATAAATAGTTTTAATTTCAGCGTCAATAAACTGCGGGCTACAGATATGTAAAGCCCTTAGAAACATCCCAGAAAAAACAGAGAATTTAACATTTTGATGGTGATTGGAGTAGTAATGAACAAAAGAGGCAATGTTAGTTGATTTTCGAAAGACTGAAAAGGTGAAATTTCTATCATTTCTATGGACAGTTACATCAAGAAAATTCAAATTATAATTTCTTTCTTCCTCTACAGTATATTTTATAGAAGGGACTAAATTATTGAGATTATTAAGGAATTCCTGGAGATTTTCGTGAACTGGCCAAATACAGAAGATATCATCCACATATCTAAACCAAATAACTTTTTGGGGCAAAATTCTCGGTAAGAGTTTTGTCTCAAAAAATTCCATGTAAATATTGCTAAGGACAGGAGATAAGGGATTACCCATAGCCATGCCAAACTTTTGTACAAAAAAATTCCCCATTAAAACAAAATTTACTATCGTTGATACATAACCTTATGAGACTAATGAGGTTTGCCCCACTTAAGGGAACGTCATGACGTTCTAATTCCTCCTCCAAATATTCAAGTAAGTCATCTACAGGCACTTTTGTAAATAAAGAGACAACATCAAAACTAACCATATTAAAATCAAAATTCAAATTAAAACTATTCAATTTGTTTATAAAATCAACATTGTTTTTAACATTCGTGTTAAAAATGTTTCCTACCAAAGGAGTAATTTATCTAAATGGCTTGTAAAAATTCTTACTCCTTTGGTAGGAAACTTTTTAACACGAATGTTAAAAACAATGTTGATTTTATAAACAAATTGAATAGTTTAAATTTGAATTTTGATTTTAATATAGTTAGTTTTGATGTTGTCTCTTTATTTACAAAAGTGCCTGTGGATGACTTACTTGAATATTTGGAGGAGGAATTAAACTTGATTTCTAAATGTTATCCATCTTGGTCATTGCTTGAATTTCCTTTTCAGACATTCACCGACTTCCAACTAGTAAAACCCTTTATTGGATATTATTGTTACTAAAGCTTCAACCCAGTTATTCCAAACTACGTTTAATGTTACTTCATCCCTTGTTCTTACTCTGTCATTATTACTTCTGTTTATTTAGATTTATTTTGAGTTCCACGTTTTTAGATACCTGATGAATTTTATGAAGCAAGCTTTACAGATAAATAGGTTATGGCTGTTTTAAATCTCATATATTAATTCTGCTTACTTTCAATTATTTTTCTAATTACAAATTGTTTACCAAGTAGAAAATTTGCCTCAGAATTGTTTCCGTGTTAAAAAGCAGAAACGTCACAATTTTCTAATGAAGCAACATACATGAAAATATTTCTTCGAAATTCTGTGGAGGACTGAGTACTTACGAACTGCGCTTTACAGTTAAAGCTAACCCCTATAAGGTGTTTTTGTTTGAGATATGTTAATTAAAGTATTCATCAAACACTAAACTATCTCCGGGAAAGGAAATACAATTTGCAGGTGTTTAATGAGGAAACATTGATGTGAAATGTTTTGAAATGAGAATTCATTTTTTTTCTTCCTGACATCAGATTATCAGGACACATTCATCCAGGTCGTCACCAGCCAGTGACAATATCATCACGTTTACGTAAGCTTGCTTGGATTTTCCAGGGCTATAAACACAAATGGATTGATCCTTACAAATGACTGCTCATTATCACACCCCAATTTTATTTTTAGCTGTAAGTAATGAACCGATTAAATTAAATGAGACCCCTCGTTGTCTACAAATTATCCTTTGGAAAAGAGAAAAAAGTAAATAGCAGAGTTGAAATCAATAACAGAAAAATAAAAGAAAAGCGAAGACTGGATTAGTTTTCCAGTTTAGGAAATGGGCAAGGGGATTTTTAGTTTTAACTAAGTTCGACCAAAAAGAGTTTGGAATTGAAAGATAAAAAGATTTCCAAAGTTTTATCCTTCATCCCAAGAGACTATTTTCCAGACTTTCAACTTTAAAGATCACTGACGAAAAGAAAGGAGAGAGCTTAAATCGAGATCAAAGTATTGAAAATACAAAGAGGTAAACTGAAGCGCCTCTGGCGGTTCCGTCTTGAACACCAGAAGAGGAACTCAGCCCGTGAAAAAGAGAAAATCAAACACTGAGGAAAACGGGTAATATCCTGGTTTATACCTTTAGGACATAATTTACTATACTATCTGTGTCAAATCTTTAATTAAAGATGAAAAAGGATGACGTATATTCAGATTATGAATAAAATGTCCACTCACATCAACTGTACCAGACCCCCAAAATAAACAGCTACGCTCAAAGCTAAAAGAGAAATTCCCATAACAGGTAATAGTTATGATTGGAAAGAATTACTTTTGGAAGCTGATGTATCCCTCCGGGCTTTCATCTCAAGTAAGACGCTCTTTGTACGAAGCTTCTCTCTCTCTCTCTCTCTCTCTCTCTCTCTCTCTCTCTCCTCTCTCTCTCGTCATCCAGGCACTCCATTTCCTTCAACATCATCTCTCTCTCTTTCTCTCTTATCAGTGAAAGTTTCTGCTTCAAATTAAACTTTTCTTGCGCCTTTAGTTACGGCTTCCTAACTCCCTTTGTCTCACTCTCCTCTCTCCGTGATCTAGAATTTCTACTCACGGTTGAGTAGACCCGTGTTTGCTCCCGGAACGAGGAAGGAGCGGTATGGGTAAGTTCCTTAAAAATCTACTCTACTTCATTCACTCAGAGAAATTATTAATGTGGTTGTTAGTGGACTGTTGTGGAATGACAGGGCGTTGAAGGAAAGGACGAGAGAGAGAGAGAGAGAGAGAGAGAGAGCCAGAAATAAAAGGACTACCAGGCGAAATGACCCATGCTCCTGCGTAAAATATACTGTCATGAGTAGTTTGAATGATGTTCTATTTTTGCAAGTTCCTCACCGTAGGATGCCTTTAATTATTTGAAACTTTTAGTTGTTCAAAGATCTCATTAATTTGTTTACGCCAGATAACTGGTGACTGGAACCTAAAAGATTAGTAACAAGAATTCCCAGCAATAAAAGACAATAAAAAAGACCGCTGTATCAATAATTAGGGAAGCTAGAAGCTGGGAACTCGGGTTGTTCTCATTTCATATGCTTACCTTTAGAAGACCCATCCTCATTATTGTCCTTTTCTCAGTCATCAATATCCCATCTCTACACTTATCTTCCCAAGCAGCCTTGTGGTGATCATTTTAGGCCACTTTCTAGGATTCCAATTTCTTATTCATGTCTTCACTTTCTACCACTTACAGCATGTAATTTCTTATGTTCTATTCTTCAAGACTGAATTTGACTACTGACACATAATCATAAACTTTTAGACAGTCATTTGCGTTTTAATAATAGGTAATAGTTCCTTTCCAAAAGTCTATTCAGACAGAGTATTGCCTAATAAGCATTGATCACCTCGTAGGCATAGATAGCATAATACTCAATTCTCTTATTACCATCATTGTTGCCTTTAGATTTTGCTTCGTCAATATCTCACTGCTAGCACTCGATAGGAGTGTCTAATTCCAAGCCAAGGTATCTGAATTACGTAAAAGTTCTATTTTCCCCAAACACTAAAATATACCATTGCTTCTTTAACGTGTTTAATGCCCTACCATTTCTCTAAGATCTTTTAATAAATATCGTATGATATCTACATCGATCTCAGAAGATGGGCTTCATTAAGCATTTCTGGGATTAAGTCAGGTGTCTTGGTGAAATTACCGTTACACTGCTGATAAAAGCATCAAATTTCGCATGTGACTTCCTTGAGGACTATTAATTAATTTTAGAGAAGACAAAAGAGATAAAAATTTCAAAATGGCCAATATTTATATATATATATATAGATATATATATATATATATATATATATATATATATATATATATATATATATATATATATATTAAAAAACTTTTCAGGTTATTTGAGTAATACAATGACAAAATCTTTTCCTAAATTTGTAGCTTGGCTAACTAGAACCTTAATGTGGACATTACAATAGTAGCAATGCATATATTTCGCCCAATATAGCGTGTCTGACTTGCGAGGTGGGGGCAAGGAGGTGCCGCCCCTCCCTCTCCAAATTTTCTTTTACTCTGTGCAAACTTGAATATAGGCACCCACCCCCCCTTGAATATAGTATTAACCTCCAAATCAAACAAATTGAACTAAATCAAACAAATTGGACTTAAACATAACTATACATACCAAACAAAATATTGTGAATAGGTTGGAAGGCATCAGTAGAATTATTGTGTAGAACATTTGCACTTTCTGAGAGTGGAGCAAACCAAGTTCGCTTTGCTACATTTGCGGCTGAAGCAGTCTGCTTTCAAGAGCACTTAATTAGCTCTCTACATGCCTTGGGAATCTCTGGAATTGTCGTCTAAACTGGTACCCATGACCCTGATACCTTTATCCAAGCAGAGTCCTGGGGCAAAGGAACCGAAAGATGATCTTTAGTGCTGCTGGTCCAGATTCCGGCCTGGTAAACTGCCTGTTGGACATGCTGCAGAAGTGCATCTTTGGTCGGTGGCAATTTTTCCATAGTGCAATTCTTGTGGCAGAAAAGATCCCTTCTTGCCTCTTTGACTGAGGTCTAAGGACTAGTTTCGTCATATTGGACAACAGTCAGTCTCCCCAGCTTTAAGAAATGGTAATCATCGAGAGTCAGGATTTGAAAGGGATTACGGGCAAGATACACAAATGTATTTGTCACTTCTTCGTAAGTCTTCCAAGCTTACCAAACAGACTTCTTGCCCTTTCCACTTAAGGCAGAGGTTGTGTCGCAACCTGAAATGCATGGGATACAGGTAATGCTTGTGATTGTGGGATTCCAATGCTTGATGTGGTAAAACCAGTAGTTCTTGCCCATTCTGAAAGCAACCGAGATGTCAGCCAACAGTTGTATGGTAATCAGATCATGCAATTTACCAACAAGCATGACTACTATATCTGTGCCAACAGTGCGTACATTAATCTTTTTTCTTCCTTGTTGAAGAGCATGAAGCACATGAACCACAACTCTGGTGTCTGCCTCCTCATGATTGCAGTTTTGCATGGAGGTGCTAGCACCAACAGTCACCACAGCCTGCTCTGATGTGATATATACAGGTTTTAGTTGGTTCCCAATTAAAATCTTCAATCTTGGAAGTCAAAAAGGCAAACAACTCCTCCTTGTTAACTGGGTCATGTAGGAAATCCATCCACTTGTCTAGCAACTTGGTCTCACCTGACGCCTTTCTGCACACACCCTTGCCTCTCTTTTCCCTGGTTGACCCCTTCAAACTGTCTGGAATGTATGTGTCCCAAACAACATCCAACCTCATTGCTCCTTGGAGCTGTTTTTCTATGTGAGGGATGAATACCTTATCTACATACTCATGGAAGGTACTCACACCAGAAACAGGAAGTCAGTGTACAGTGACTGCTCCATCGAGGAGTTTGCAATCATAGGGAGAGGGTGGCTCTGATTGGCCAGGCTGCTCAAGACATTTTAGCAGGTCAGACTTTGTGTTGGTCAAGCGAAGTTTGTCGAAGTCTGAAAGAAAAGGAGGGAATGTTACATTGTTCTGAAGCACTTTGATCTTCTTCCCTTGATGTGATGTCACCCTGTGTTTAGGTTGCCTGAATAGTGCCAGGGAATTTCTCTTGATTGGGTCATGAATAGAGTGTTCTTGCCTGTATCCTCCAGTGTGTGCAAAGCTGCCACCACTGATTCATATGCAGTTTCGACTGTCGAGTGATATGAGTTCTTGGAAGTCATTCGTTTTATGGTATTGGAGACGCTGGAAAACTGTGTCTGAAAGTTTTCTGTCCTGAGAGAATCTGTTCATGGTGCCTGAGGTTTTTTTCATGATCCCCAAGTCATCATTTTTAAGGTATTCTACTTCAAGCCCCTTAAGAAGCCATGCCATCTTTGGCCCTGAGAGCATCCATCGTCGAAAGGCAACAGTGTTCTCAGTAAGCCCCACAGCACTCCCTGAGCTTCTGCGTAACATTGTTCAACACAAACATTGTATTGATGCCCTGTCCGAGGTTCGACATCATTCCCAGAGACCGCCTCCGTATTTTAAATACTTAAATGTTAATCATGGTAATCAAAGTCGGTTTCATGTTTCCAGTTACATAACAATCAATCAATTCAAAACACTTCTTAACCTCTTTCGCAACGCTTATGCTCCCACAAATAGATGACTATAGTTTTATTTTATTATGAATATAAAAAATAGTGAGAAGTCAGGATTTATACCATATATATAAAAAAAAATTCGAGAGGGCTCCAACTCTAATATCAATTAGTAGTTCTTGAGGGATAATCTCTCCAAATTTGGTGCTTTTATCCGGTCTGTAACGGTGATCTCAAAATCTGACATTAAGCAACCTGACAATTAATACATTTCTCAAGGAGTTACTTTCATTTAGTCTAAACAATAACCTATTACGTGAAATTGTATGCTCTAGAAATTCAAACCTTTTGAAAGCACTTACTTTATCACGGATAATTTAAATGTCATTCCAAAATTCTTTACATCCTTAACTATTCTTAAGCTCTGTGCACTTTCTTTCACATTTTGTGAATTACGAAATGAAGTAGAGTAGTATTATTAATCAGGGAAGTCATAAAAGAATATAAGTCTATATCATTTTTATCTTTGGAACATATTTTTCTCCCCCTAAAAACTATTTGATAAAAACTACCCTTAATAAGGCTACTAACGAAACAAATCCCATTTTTCTACTCTTTTTTTATTTGCATTAGGTATCTAAATACACAATCGGAATCTTATACCTTGGCTCTTGAAGGTCAACTTACTAGAAAGAATGGCGTCCGTCAGGTCTTTATTTGTTTAACTAATGTAAAGTTTAAAGATTAAAATTAGGATTTTATGAACTGCTTCGTTATTTTTGGTAGTAATACTGGCACTACTCTTATGATTTTAATTGTACATAAAAATCTAAAGATGGTATTTCAACTAAATAATAATAATAAACACTGGTATTCACTACTAGATGATTTTGCAAATGGCTTTATGATAAAGATGTTCTTCAGAATCATGGGTCTGCAGTAAGATATACACCCTCTTTGTAGCGTTAATGAAAGGAAGAGGAAAAGGAATACAAACAATTGATATTGGAAGCTTTGTTACATCTAATGTACAAAAACTCTCCGAACCAGGTTATTCCAGTACTAGCTCTTGATCATGGTGACCAGCTGGCAAAACTCCATTAACACTGACCTCAGTCCCATTTTCTTAGTACTTCTGATAATGTTATCAGCATCTTCCTGAGTTCACTCACGAGAACATTATTTCCAAATAAAGCCATCATAACATTTTCTTAAAGCAATTTATTAATAACTGGGTTATGTACCTCTTCCAAAATACCGGTTACCGTGACAGGCATACGAAGCATGAATATATTATTAATAAATTTCATTCCCATCAACTCCCTACAAAAATGCATAAATTAATAAATAAATAACTTACCATCGAAGCCTTCATTTGATGACCTTAAAGTTTCCAATCTTTTGGATTCATCCTTAGCCAGTACAATTAGGAAACAATTTTGCATCAGTTCCCGTCATCTTTCAGCCAAGAGGCAAATGGCAGTATTCAGCAAGCAGTATGCTTGGGGACTGAAATATTCACTCCTTGAGAGAGAAAATATTAAACTTTCAGAGTGAGGTAAAACAGAAAAAAATATGTATTTCCATAAAGAATTAGAATCTGTAATAGTTGATGGTTAATAATGGTAGTAAGTAAGTTGTCGAATTGAAAGGTAACAGTAAGCAATTTCATACCATAGAAAAAACTAATGAAATTTCAATAAATGTTTTCGAATGTAAGAACAAGAGCAAAAGATAAGTCAATAGGTTATTTCGAACATAGTAAATGGAAATATAGTAAAATATACTTTCCATAAGTGGTTTCTCTAAGGCAGGGGTTTTCAACCTTGGGGTACACGTAACCCAGTGAGTACGCAAAGGGTCTGGCAAGGGGTACGCGTTCCCCTTGGGTCTCGAATGAATGTACATGCCGACCTTCGATGTGCTTTAGCAAAAACTGCTCCTCGGCTAACTAGGATAGTTAATGAAAAACAGTTTCAGCCATTTCATTAACTCCCTTTGCAGCTGATGGAATAGTAATGTGTTTTGTTTTTGCAGCTCAGTACCATAACCTTGAAAATGTACTGCATAGCTAGATGTAAATCATTACAAAAATTGTCTTTATTTTCTTATGGAATTCTTTATGTTTCAATGTTATTGATTATGTCTGGAGAGTTATGTACTTACTTCCTCTCTCTGCAATACTTGCAAATATTCACAATGGAATGTTTTTCTGAGATGCCTTTGCTTTCTACGTTATACATAGTGAAGGGGGTACAGTACTGACATTACAAATGCGCAAAGGGTACGGGAGGAGAAAAAGGTTGAAAACCCTTGCTCTAAGGAGTTTCAGTTTGTAAATGCCCATTCACATCCTGATATTTGGTGTATCCCTGAAAACACCCAACTTTGTTAAAACATGTTGTTACCAGTCACTATTCATTTTAGGCCTATGTAGCTCCCATTAAACCATTCATTTGTAAAACCAATATTCCCAACTGCCGTATTTGATATATCTGATTTCTCCTTCATATTTGTAAAAATATTCTATTTCAATTTGACGTTTTTGATTATATTGAAATTAAATTTATCATGCGTAAGTTTTGGAAGTTATCGTGCAACTAAACTGACCTACTAAACATTCGGAGTCACAGGCTTCCCAACCGAACCTCATACGTCAGTGTATCTTATCACACTTCAGTGAAACGAACTGTATTTAGTTTATGAAATGAATTCACAAATTATACAACAATTTTTTATAGTTATATCTGGTGATATTAGATATGCCAAACTCTACATAAAGCTCTCTGCACAGATGCTACCTGATAGCGCGCTTGGTGGGACTGTTCATATCTAGATATAATGAAATATTTCTTAATGATCAGAAATAATATATATAGATATATATATATATATATATATATATATATATATATATATATATATATATATATATATATATATATATATGTATGTATGTGTGTGTGTGTGTGTGTGTGTATGTGCCATTAGTAGAATTCAGTACGCTGATTATAATTTATTGAATTTTAAGGTTAGATATAAAGCCCAACGTTTCAATTTAGTTTATATATTGAAAAATCTTCGTCACAAGACCGACAATAGCTCTATTCGTAATCGAATATCAAGCAACGATTTTCCCTTGGTTTCTCTTATAATTGTCGAGTTAAACCAATCTTTTTTGGAAGTTTGGCGTTGCGTAACTATGACAACCAAATCAATTTTTACTCTTCTCCGCTTCATCCACAGCCATTCTCTCTCTCTCTCTCTCTCTCTCTCTCTCTCTCTCTCTCTCTCTCTCGTGCGTGTGAATAGTGTCTATTCTTTACTAAAACCCGGTGCGATGGGAACGAGGCCATCTGATGCTGATATGGATCTTGTCTCGTAATATCACTTATAAACGGGCAAACCATGTTATTATTTGGATGTTTAGATTGCGATAAATGATAGCAGAATCCTCTGAGTAAGTAACACTATTAACGCAATGAGCAGAACATTTAATGCTACTCATGGCTATTTAATTCGGTAATCTAGCTGATGAATAAGTGGTTTAATAAAGAGTATACATAATACTTATACCTTGAGCACGTATGAATAAGAAAATTATACGCTGTCTTATAAATTGGTGAAATAAGCTATTCCAAGACGAGTGCTATTCCAATATTTAGTTCAAATTAATCGCTAACAATAGTATCATGAGAAATATTGATTTTTTTTATGCCGCCATTAAATTGAGAAATACTGGGGATGTTGACATCTGTCCGGAAATATTTCTAATACATCTTTTTAGTTTGTATTTGCCTTGCTCCCCTTTTATATTTTCAAATATTGTTTAGTAAGGCAATTTATTTCATTATATTTTCAACGATTTTTTACATTTACCTGAAGATGGGCTTGCAACCTGGAAAACTTCCGTAAAATAATGTGTACCTGGCACAGCCAATAATATTCAAGATCAAATTTATGTATGTATGTATGTATGTATGTATGTATGTATGTATGTATGTATGTATGTATGTATGTATGTATGTATGTATGTATGTGTTTTGGGTAATTTTCGTACCTACAAAATCTTTTAAGGTGAGTTGTGGTAAGGATGTAATTGCATAGCATCAAAAGAAGTAAAAGAAATGGTGCTCCTTGCAAGCACTTCAGGAAAAAATTAATCTGGGCAGGTTTTGCTTATCCACGCAGTTCAGGAGGACTGATACGTAGGAGAAATCGTTGACAGTTAACGCTAGAATGGAAGCACCCTTTAAACCAACATAAAAGCCGTTAAAAACTGTTGCCGGCAAGAACGATGAAGTGAAGTCCTGACAGGGAGAATGTGCTATTTCCTGCACCTAGAATATTTTTAAAATAAAATGTACTAAATATTTCGAAATTAAATTGTAAACTTAATGCATGGTACCTGTTTATTCAGTTTAAAGCGTAAATCATTTACATCAATACCAGCTGGTAAAACAGCTAAAATATCGTCAACATAGCTATACCACTTTAAAGTGGTATAAATGACATAAGGTAGATTTCGTTTCACAAAGAATTCCTCTGTGGAATTTTTCTTTATTTATATATTCATCACGTTCCATACCTTTGTGATTCAGTTATACATACATGCATACTTACAAACACACATAGATACACAGACACACACAGACACACACTCAGAATATATATGTATATATATATATATATCATATATATATAATTATATATATATATATTGTGTGTGATGACAGAGAGAGAGAGAGAGAGAGAGAGAGAGAGAGAGAGAGAGAGATTTGAGGGCCATACTTCGAGCAAAACATTTATTAGACTTGTGATTATTAGAGATACACTCACACATACCACACACTACACACACAACAAACACACACATATATATATATATATATATATATATATATAGATATATATATATATACACACACACATATATATATATATATATATATATATATATATATATATATATTGTGTGCTAGAGAGAGAGAGAGAGATATTGAGAGAGAGAGATACTGTGGAGATATATGAGGGTCATCCCTCGAGCAAGATATTTATTAGACTTGTGATTGCTTAGAATACAGATAACTGGATATACCCTTCTTAAGGATACCATAGTAGCATTGTCTACTTTATATAGAGATGGTTTCCAATTTCTATTGGCCAATAAATATTACTCTGAAAATGCTTGTTGATAATAAATTTTATTCGAAAAGTATAAAAAGAGATACATTTACTATATATGAAACCAACCAACAACTTGACGTATGTCCATTTTTATTCAGGCCACTATCTTAATATAAAAATATAATTTTTTTTCTATGTTTTCACGAGCCTTGTGCATTACGAGTCCCCAATATTTGGGTCAAGCAATCGAATACATAGAAAAATAGGAACAGATTTATCTTGTCCTTCACATGTACTAGATATTTCTTATAGTAAAGCGACATAAAAGTAACATCTGTATGCTTTTCTTTTTGTGGTCAGTCACCTTCCTTGTATAAGCTTTGAATTGTCTTGTCCTGCTTCTGGGCCTAAATCTTATGTACAACCTCTTAACCCTGTTTCGGTAGTTACATATATTTTTTCCTTTGTAACCCTCAGCTGTCATTTATAAAAATTTCATTGTAAACTTATTTTCATATTTCTTCAGTCTGCTAAGTAAAGGAATAGTAGTGTAAACGCCTTGCAGAATTCCATTGATACTCTTCCCTTCGAGGAATTTGTCTTATAATATCATTATATTATAAATATATATATAAAATATAATATATATATATAATAAATATAATTATATATATAAATATAATAAATGTACTATTTTGATAGAATATCATTAAATTTCAGAATTTTTAGAATGATTAAAAGCATAGAAATAATACAAAGTATAAATCCGATAAAAAAAAGGCACCCACATTTCCATTTGTGAATATTTACTTGTGAATGCATAAACTTACTGTATTTTAGAATTAATCCAGGTGCGAGGTCAGTTGACCTCACATAAACAAAATTTGGAAATAGCATATTCTCCCTGTCAAAAAAAAAAAAAAAAAAAATCCACTTAAACGTTTTTGCTGTGAACAGCTTTTAACGGTTTTTATGTTGGTTTAAAAGGTGCTTCCATTTATCGTAACTAAGTGGTTGCTAAAACTAAGTGAAGAAAGCAAAATCCGGCCAGATTCATTTTTCTCCTGAAGCACTATATGCAAGGATCGCTAATTCGTTAACTAGATCTGATGCTATGCAGTTACATCCTTAACACAACTTACTGCAAAAGATTTTGTGGATATAAAAAAAAGAGTAAAATAACTGCCGCGATTGAGATGATTACCTTATTTATTGCCCCTTTCATCAGATTTATATGGATTCAGATACAAGCGAGAGAAAATATATTCGTACATGGAATTTATTTCATTATAGGAGATGTTTACTCTTTTCAAAACTCCATCAATATCTCCACTGTAGCTAAAGTACCGATAATTTTAAGCTATTGATGCAAAAGGTAATAATTATCTGAAGGAATTTAGGTCGTGTTTCTCTCAAAATGCATCAGTGTTGATGAACAATCCTGTTTGATTTCCTACATATTTTAACAAAAAAATGTGTTGATTCCTAAAAG
>NC_061089.1:9416075-9426075 GCF_015104395.2 Macrobrachium nipponense
TTTAATGTTTGTTAATGAAATGTATGGCAACTATAAGGACATGTTACTCAGCATTTCTAATGTTTCATATGGTATTATTTTGTCTGAGATACAAAAAATACGTACTGCTTCATCTGATGTTATTAAAAGCTAAAATTTATTCACCAGCTGAAGTCTTATTCATATGAACACACTGGGACGAGCTTGGCCAAGGAAACCTCCGATGAAGCACAGATGGTATCTATACTGTTTACGTTACTTAGTGATCTGTTCAAGTTTTTCAGTTTGCCGATTTGTAACCTTCAGAAAAGATGATTACATATCAAAATCAATGAATTTGAAAAAAAAAGTATTTTAAAACTAAATGAAATAATAATAATAATAAAAATAATAATAATAATAATAATAATAATAATAATAATAATAATAATAATAATAATAATAATAATAATAATAATAATAATAATAATAATAATGAAAGAGATGGCAGAAAAAAGGCTAAGAAGCAAGAAAACAAGGGAGGAACTCAACGAGAAATACAAAGTACAAAGAGAGGGGACTAAACAACACAATAGAAGATGTAAAACAGAGGCTTAAGGCCAAAGCACACAAGATCCAACGGTACATGAACAGGAATAAGGGATACCAACAGAACAAACTATTCGAACCAACCAGAAAGACTATACAGCCAACTAACAGGGGAAGACAACCACCCAGAAATTCCTGAAGCCGAACCAAGTAAGAGACTCTGGAAAACATATGGAGCAATCCAGTATACACAACAAACATGCAACATGGCTCCAGGAAGTCAAGGAAGAAGAAACAGGGAGAATAAAACAAAGATTCACAGAGATCACGACAGACACAGTCAGACACCAACTAAAGAAAATGCCAAACTGGAAAGCCCCAGGTCCCGATGAAGTCCATGGATACTGGCTTAAAAACTTCAAGGCCCTACACCCACGAATAGCAGAACAACTCCAGCATTGTATCTCAAATCACCAAGCACCCAAAATGGATGACCACAGGAAGAACATCCTTAGTACAAAAAGACAAGAGTAAGGGAAATATAGCCAGTAACTACAGGCCTATCACCTGCCTACCAATAATGTGGAAGTTACTAACAGGTATCATCAGTGAAAGGCTACTACAACTACCTAGAGGAGACAAACACCATCCCCCACCAACAGAAAGGCTGCAGAAGGAAGTGTAGGGGCACAAAAGACCAGCTCCTGATAGACAAAATGGTAATGAAGAACAGTAGGAGAAGGAAAACCAACCTAAGCATGGCATGGATAGACTATAAGAAAGCCTTCGACATGATACCACACACATGGCTAATAGAATGCCTGAAAATATATGGGGCAGAGGAAAATACCATCAGCTTCCTCAAAAATACAATGCGCAACTGGAATACAATACTTACAAGCTCTGGAATAAGACTAGCAGAGGTTAATATGAGGAGAGGGATCTTCCAGGGCGACTCACTGTCCCCACTACTCTTCGTAGTAGCCATGATCCCATGGACAAAAGGACTACAGAAGATGGATGCCGGGTACCAACTCAAGAAAGAGGCAACAAAATCAACCATCTGATGTTCATGGACGACATCAAGCTGTATGGTAAGAGCATCAAGGAAATAGATACCCTAATCCAGAATGTAAGGATTGTATCTGGGGACATCAGGATGGAGTTTGGAATAGAAAAAATGCGCCTTAGTCAACATACAAAAAGGCAAAGTAACGAGAACTGAAGGGATAAAGCTACCAGATGGGAGCAACATCAAACACATAGATGAGACAGGATACAACAAAATACCTGGGAATAATGGAAGGAGGAGATATAAAACACCAAGAGATGAAGGACACGATCAGGAAAGAATATATGCAGAGACTCAAGGCGATACTCAAGTCAAAACTCAACAAGCCGGAAATATGATAAAAGCCATAAACACATGGGCAGTGCAGTAATCAGATACAGCGCAGGAATAGTGGAATGGACGAAGGCAGAACTCCGCAGCATAGATCAGAAAAACCAGGAAACAAATGACAATACACAAAGCACTACACCCAAGAGCAAATACGGACAGAACTATACATAACACGAAAGGAAGGAGGGAGAGGACTACTAAGTATAGAGGACTGCGTCAACATCGAAAACAGAGCACTGGGGCAATATCCTGAAAATCAGTGAAGACGAGTGGCTAAAGAGTGCATGGAAGAAGGACTGATAAAAGTAGACGAAGACCCAGAAATATACAGAGAAAGGAGAAAGACAGAAAGAACAGAGGACTGGCACAACAAACCAATGCACGGACAATACATGAGAGAGACTAAAGAACTAGCCAGCGATGACAATTGGCAATGGCTACAGAGGGGAGAGCTAAAGAAGGAAACTGAAGGAATGATAACAGCGGCACAGGATCAGGCCCTAAGAACCAGATATTTTCAAAGTACGATAGACGGAAATAACATCTCTCCCATATGTAGAAAGTGCAATACGAAAAATGAAACCATAAACCACATAGCAAGTGAATGCCCGGCACTTGCACAGAACCAGTACAAAAAGAGGCATGATTCAGTGGCAAAAGCCCTCCACTGGAGCCTGTGCAAGAAACATCAGCTACCTTGCAGTAATAAGTGGTACGAGCACCAACCTGAAGGAGTGATAGAAAACGATCAGGCAAAGATCCTCTGGGACTATGGTATCAGAACGGATAGGGTGATACGTGCAAACAGACCAGACGTGACGTTGATTGACAAAGTCAAGAAGAAAGTATCACTCATTGATGTCGCAATACCATGGGACACCAGAGTTGAAGAGAAAGAGAGGGAAAAAATGGATAAGTATCAAGATCTGAAAATAGAAATAAGAAGGATATGGGATATGCCAGTGGAAATCGTACCATAATC
This sequence comes from Macrobrachium nipponense, assembly GCF_015104395.2. Lineage (NCBI taxonomy): Eukaryota > Metazoa > Arthropoda > Malacostraca > Decapoda > Palaemonidae > Macrobrachium > Macrobrachium nipponense. Next base: position 9,418,967 of record NC_061089.1, read on the forward strand.
ATAAGAGCACTAGGCACGATCCCAAGATCCCTGAAAAGGAATCTAGAAAAACTAGAGGCTGAAGTAGCTCCAGGACTCATGCAGAAGAGTGTGATCCTAGAAACGGCACACATAGTAAGAAAAGTGATGGACTCCTAAGGAGGCAGGATGCAACCCGGAACCCCACACTATAAATACCACCCAGTCGAATTGGAGGACTGTGATAGAGCAAAAAAAAAAAAAAAAAAAAAATAATATAATAATAATAATAATAATAATAATAATGATAATAACAATAATAATAATAATAATAGGCAAGATCCCAAGACCCTGATAAGGAATCTGGAAAAACTAGAGGCTGAAGTAGCTCCAGGAGTCATGCAGAAAAGTGTGATCCTAGAAAACGGCGCACAACTGTGATAGATAAAAAATAAAATAATAATAATACTAATAATAATAAAAGCTTCAGTAATCAATATGTCATTGGCCGAAGTCTTGACCAGACAATGTTACCAACTAGAAATATAGTGTTTTCATCCTGAACTCATATCATTATGTTCGGTTAAGATACAAATAACCAAATGAAAATTAAAACCACAGGCAGAAGAATAGATGTAGAACAACTCTGCACATCCACTAACGGTTTTTCTCGCGTATATGCAAGGCCTCTTTTATTTGAAGATACCTTGTTTTTTTCAATTAAACATTCTATATATATATATATATATTATATATATATATATATATATATATATATATATATATATATAAAAGAAGCCTTGCATATAAGCGAAAAAAAACATCAATGAATGTACATGTTGGTTCTACATCTATTCCGTTGCCTTCATTCAATCGACCGATGTGAAAGTTTTCAATAATAATTAATTATAATTTTTTTTATTATTTATATAATACTGCAGGTGTTGCGCTTTATTACTATTTGGTAACACCAGCCATTTATTTTAACTAGCAATCTGTATTTGGAGCCAATTCATGTATAAACATTTTTGAATTGTTTTGCTTACTTTTAGAAAAATTATGACAAGCAAACTGTCATTGTTTATTCAGGGTAGTTGTTAATAGATCCATCGTTGACTGTGATTGTTAAACAACATATATTTAATCACTACTGGCAATTGTATTAATTAATTTGTATAGTAGCTGCTTGTTTGCCTTTCGTTTTGTGTAATCGCGAGTAACTTTTTACCTTGAGATTTTGTTGACTTCAAGAAGTTGTTATCAATCTTTTGTATGTGAAGGTGACTCAGGGAATTGAAACGATATACTTGGTTTTGGAATACAGTGACCAGAATTGGACTTTGGCAGGCTTATTCTTAACCTACGAACAGAAGAAAGATCTTCTGTAAGAGAAATAGAAAAAATAATCATGACTCTTATATCGGTATATTTTGCGGTCATTTTCAGTAATGTGTTTGTACAAGAAAATCTGCTTTCTAAATACACACACACACACATAATATATATAATAATTTAATTTGATAACCACACAGAAAATTAGCAACCTGTGAAAGGGAATGAGGGAGGATGATAATGAACCCTGGTATAGAAATACTGTTCCGCTGTAGCCCCGAGATCATTGAAGCAATTCTCATCTAGAAAGGCATAGCCTATCCAACATCCGGCAACATCAACGCTTGAAAGCGGTAATGGAAGCCCGAAAGCAATACTGCCTTTCCGCTTGATGTTCATTTCACACCTTTCTAACCAATGTAAATTTATACCTCACACCTAACTCATGTGTATATTAACTTAGGGTACGCTTACCACTCTCTTACGCTTCGTTTCGCCACAATGATGAAGTTAATTTGGGTGAGTCAGTGTAAAGGAGAAAAAAATAGTGGGTGGTGTTATACCTACTAACTTTTCTTTATATAATCGAACGAGCTTTAGGACACTATCTAAGTATATCTATTTATATACTAGCTGACCAGCCCGGCGCTGCCCGGGAAAACTGATGACAACCAATAAACTATCTATCTCTCTCCACTAACACCCCCCTACACTCTTTATCGCTTCCTCTCCCTCTCACTCTCTCTTCTCCTCTCACTCTCTCCCTTTCCTGTTAAAATAGTTGTTTCAGTTATATTGGCCAGCATTTTTGACACTTTTTATTTCACCCCCTCTACTCTCTCTCTCTCTCTCTCTCTCTCTCTCTCTCTCTCTCTCTCTCTCTCTCTCTCTTTCCTATTATGATAGTTACTTCAGTTGCATTGCCCAGCATTTTTTACATTTTATATTTCACCCTTTCTCACCCACATTCCTATTGGGGCTGAACTTTGACTTAACCCTTACAGGATGGGCTAAACATATATTAAGCAAACCTCTAGACCAACCAAACTTTAATGGTGGCAAATGAAAAAAAAACATAATTGGAAAGAGAAAGATATAAAAATGCACTTGGTGTAGGAAAAAATCTAAACATTTTCCTATACCTTCCACGGGAAGTTGGAAGTGAATAGGTATTTACAACCCTGCGCAGGGCCTCTTTTCCAAGACACTTGTAAAAATATGCTAATTTTAACAAGTTATAATGTTTTTCTAATTATTTATTTGATCTTATTTTGAAAAATTATAACTATGGATTACACAATATAATAAAAGATAATAACTACAATCATTAACAAATTCTGGGTATATTGGTTGTAAAATATTTATTAGATTTACTGACATGGGGAGAGGCAGCAATTTTTTGTGAGATATATGTTTTTTTCTAATATTTCTTTACAAAATTACAATTATAACTGGTATTCTATCATAAAAGATAAGAACAAAAACCAAAAGTATGTTAAGCAGAGTCTAAGATTAGTTATGTAGGAAATATATTAGCTAGGAAACTCTACTAGTAGAGTCTTTGGTAGAAGAAGGCGAAATAGAAGTAGAAGAGAAACGCAAACCAAGGATGTTTGCGTTACGAGACTCATAAAACGCAGAAAGGAACATAACAAAAATCGATGATGCAAGCTGTTAGACGTAAACTTTGACCGAGAGCAACGAATAACAAGTAGGTGGAACGGACTGCCCACAGTACGCCCTGATTTGTTAGATGTCATCGCCGGAAGGAGTTAGGCGTTAAAGATTACCCAATTATGAAGAATTAGGGTGGTCTCCAATAGAAGAAGAGGAGGACCCAGAAATCAGAAATGGGTCCAGAGTTCAGTTGGAACCAAAGAAAAGATCAGTTAACTGCTCACTTCTGGATGCATAACTTATGTCGGTTTATACTCCGTTTACCCTGTGTCATTTGTGTGTGATAGGAAAATGAAATTGTGTGTGTTACAATAATAATTAAGAACTAAAACGTGGTGTTTAACTTGCCCAGAATTCTAGAGGAAACCGAACTCACATATTTTCTCTATATAACCAGCCTCCTGAGGTCAAATGAGAAGTCGAGAAGAACAGAGATATTCGAAATATATAACCATAAGTTCCTAAGAGAGATAGAAACTCAACGCAGTATAGATAAAGAGTATCCCCATATAACTCATATAACAAATACAAACCAAAACAAAAGAGAGAAGACTTCACAACAAGTACTCCCCAGATATATTTATGAGCAAATAGATAAAAAATACATCATGGGATAGAGGGGCAATTCATTTCTCACCAAGTCTCCCTGTCTGTCCTGTGTTTTGTTGAGCTGCTACAGTTACCATAAGTCATATAAACATCTTTCCTGTTAAATTCATCCAAATCATTTGGGGCATAATATTAATACTCATGCGAGTTACACCGTCCATCGCTCAAAACTAGTTGCAGATCCTCATATGACCATGCTCATCCATTAAGGGTTAAAGGGCATCAGGAGTGTCACTATTCATCTCAGCGACCTCAAAAACTATGTATCAGACACTAATATCTGAATTTTTTTACATTTTATCTTTCATCCCTTCCCAACACTCCCCCATCCCTGTACAATCACTAAACTCTAACATTCACAGTACACTTACACTCACTGAACAATCACTCTTTCTATACACTCACTAAGCCCAAACCTTACTATATACCCACTAAACACTCACACTTACTATACAATCACACTCAATAACGCTAAAACTCACTGAATACTCAACACTCACTAGGTACTCACTGTACACTAAACACTCACAAAACACTATGCACTCACTGAATACTGGCTGTACCCCAGGCGCTCAGTGAACATTCACTGAACACTCACTTAATCCTAAACATTCATTAATCACTCACTGAGCATTCACTAAGCACTCACTAAACACTAATCATTCACTAAGTACTCATTATACACTAAACACTCGCTAAACATTCACATAGCACTCACTGAACCCCAAGCACTCATTAAACACTAAATATTCACGGAACCCTAATTGCTCATTAAACTCATAAAAATCATTTAATACTAAGCAGTAATGATCAGTCACTAATCACTCATTAAGCAAACTAAATGCTTACACACTAAACATTCCATTTATTAGCACTAACATTCACAAGACATTCACTAAACATTTGCTAAACATTCACTGAATACCTACTAAACATTCACTAAACACTAACATTCACAAAACATTCATTAAACCTTAAACACTCACTAAGCATTCACTAAACACTAACATTCACTAAATCGTAATGCTCACTAAACACACAATAGACATTCATTGAATACTTACACACTAAATACTAACATTCACTAAACTCTAACACTCACTTAAGACACATTAAGCATGCATTGAATACTTACACACTAAGCACTAACATTCCCTAAACATTCACTAAACCTTAAACATTCACTGAACTAAACTTTCACTAAAGTCTAAACACTCACTAAATGCACAGTAGACATTCAGTAAACTCTACATACTAACTCATTAAGCATTCACTGGATGCTTACACAATAAGCAATCACTAAACACTAACATTCACAAAACATTCACTGAACTATAAAAACTCAAAAAACATTCACTAAATGCACAGTAAACATTCACTGAATATTTATACACTAAACATTCACTAAACACTAAGATTCACAATCACTAAGCATTCACTGAATACTTACACACTAAACCATCACTAAACCATAAACCCTTATTAAACAATCATTGAATTCTTACACACGAAACATTCACTAAACCCTAAGCACTCACTAAACATTCACTGAATACTTACACACTAAATATTCACTAAACACTAACATTCACAAGACATTCAGTAAACTCACTAAATATTCACTAGATACTTAAACACTAAGTACTCACTAACATTCACAAAACATTCACTAATCTCTAAAGAAACAATAAACATCCACTGAATAATTACTTACACAATAAACATTCACTAACATTCACAAAACATTCACTAAAACCTAAAAACTACTAAACTTCCACTGAATACTTACACAAACATTCACAAAACATTCACTTAACCGTAAGCTAAGCATTCATTGAATACTCACTAAACTTTCACCAATATTTACAAAACATTCACTAAACCCTAAACTAAACATATATGGAACAATTACTCATAGACATTCACTAAACACTTACCCACTAAACCCTAAACATTTGTTAAACACGTATTCATTAAACATTAACAATAAAAAAGAATTCACAATCGCACTAAACCCTTGTGCAATTTGTGGGTTACCAGACCTTTAATGATGGCCGCAAGGCTTTGCAGCACCATCTGGTGGGAGACCACTGAACTATGCGGTACCGGTGTAGATATGGCAACTCCAGGCATATGTATATCCTCTATGATGGAGGCTCCAAGTTTTCTGGTGACTTCATTAAACTTCTCCACTGCAAACCCCCAGACTATAGTAGCCCGACAAATGCGAATTTCCTCATGAATTTGTTAGTTTCTTCTTAGTTTTACATTCAGAATTCGCCATAGCGACTGCTCGTGGCGTTAAGGGACATATTCCGTTATAATGACGTATTTCGTTTTAAAGCCAGTTTGAATGAGGTCAGGAATAATCGAGAGATCACATTGGACACTCCAGGGGTTGGATTTGATTATGCGAATTGGCAAACCACTTCACAACAATCGGATGATAAGTTTCTTTTCACGTTCCTTAGAAGATAATGACTGAAAATTCTAGATTAACTCTTTACAAGAATGTAGATCATTACATTTGGAATCTTTTCCGAAAAGAACTTGGAGGGTAAGTGTATTAAATGCGAATAGGGGCAACGAAGTTTACTTTCATTATAGTTACATTATAAGAGGACATTATTGGCTTAGTCCTCATACCAAATTGTCTGTATCACATGGAGGTATTGTTTTAGATTTTTATTTCATAATTTGGACTTAGAACGGCCTACAAATAATAGCATTGAAGGATCTAACAGTGAAATTAATAACGCCTAAACATAATTCATTCATATTCTGATCAGACCATCTGAGATGCTTCCCTGATGAAATACAGTTGCAACTTCACGAAAGTGGAGCTGACCTTTCCACAAACGCAATTACCTGTCAGTCAGGTAATATCATCACTTAATCCGTTGTCTACACGTAAGTTATAACGGTAGTTTTGATGAACAGACAGAAGACATGACAGGTAAACTTGATGGTGAAAACACGGCCTTAGGTTGTTGAATTCTATAATAATGAATGGGTGTGTTGGGGGAGAGTGAGATGGAAAATGAGAGGAGAATTTAAGTTGAGCCTAAGAGACATTAGGAAAATAAATTCTCATTCGATTTTGTCTCAAGCATAATCTATCATCATTGTATTGTCATAGTCAGGATTAATAGCTATGAGGTTTTTGTGTATATTATACAAATTTTTTAACGTTTTAGGTTCTAACCATTCTCGGGTTTATTCATTCATATTGCAATCTCATTTTAAAGCTTCCAATCAAAATATAAGGGAAATGAGAAGATAAATTATCTATATGAAAATTTTGATAATACAGTCAGGAACAAGAATACCAGTACCTACCTAATTCCGCAATATCATTTTTATTCCGACTAACAAGGTTTCAGGCATCTCTGTCCTCATTAACAGGCTGAGAGACTAAATTAGTAATAAAGTCAGTGATTTAATCTTTAAGGTCATTCTTGAATATGTTGCTAATACAGGGTAAAATTATAAAAGACAGGTCCAAGGTTAAAATTACAACAGGAGGTAAGTTG
>NC_061089.1:9431075-9441075 GCF_015104395.2 Macrobrachium nipponense
TATATATATATATATATATATATATATATATATATTATATATATATATGTAACACTCAAAAAACCACCGCTAAGCCACCACATCTGTTAATGGGATTTTAACCTCGTTTTTATTTGGTAAACGTGTAACTCGAGCGTCAGGCAAGCCAACACATAATCTCTCTCTCTCTCTCTCTCTCTCTCTCTCTCTCTCTCTCTCTCCAAGCGACCAATGGCTCACGACTTTTCTTTCTCTCTCTCTCTCTCTCTCTAAGCGATACCTCTCTCTCTCTCTCTCTCCACCTCTTTCTCTCCATTCTGTCAGGTAATCAAAATGAGAGACGAAGTTATATAAAAATAACTATTTATTTAACAATGGAAAGATAGTGAATCAATCAAGTCTCACAGGCTAACTTAATTCAGTTACCCTCAACATTAAAATGTCTAAAAAGTAATTAGTCACACCAAATGTCTATTCTCCCACCGAAGGACTCTCTAGGTCCCCGGTCCCCCCCTTGCCAGAACCCATGGTTCTGCCAGAATCGTCAGTTTCAAAGACACGAGAAACACCTCGTAAGTGCACATAAGTTTAACAACAAAGTCAAAGATTAGATATTCTTACAAATGTCAATCAGACAACAAGCCACCCCTTTGGCTAAAATAGTTCAAGACTCACCCATGCAGCCGGAATATTTCACTCACTAAATATAAAGAAACTTTCGCAGAGCTCCCCCTGGCATCTTGCCTTTCTTCCAAAGACGTCTCTATCCAAGTCCTCCATGGACTTGGCTAGGGATACATTAAGAATAGAAGAGGTGCACACCCACATACGAATGCACACTTCGACAACGCCTCATATCACTGGCTACAACCAGTTTCCCAAAGGCACTTTGAAAAGAGCCCATGAAGTGACGAACATTGACTCGTCCAACTATGCAGTTTCATATCACGCCACCACAGAAACCATTCATCAGCTTTTCTCGGGTCGTTGCTTTGGCTCTGTTCTCCACATTCCAAAAAGGTCACAACGAACATATTGGCAATATATCATTAATTATAACCCTAGGCCTTATATTATATATATATATATAGTAATAATATATATATATATATATATATATATATATATATATATATATATATATATATATATATATATAAAATATATATTATACCACACACCTATACATATATTAATATATATATATATATATATATATATATATATATATATATATATATATATATATATATATATATGTATTATGATATATACGAGATATATATATATATATAATATATATAACATACATATATATAGATATATATATATATATATATATATATATATAGTATATATATATATACTATATATATATATCATATATAGATATAGATATAGATATATATATATATATATATAATATATATGTATATATATATATATTCTAGAGTATAGTATAGCGTATATAATATATACTAGTATATATATATATATAATAGATATATATATATATATATATATGTATATAGAGATTATAGATAATTTATTATATATATTAATTTATATATATAGATCTATATATATATATCAATATAGGTATAGATATATATATCTATATATATATATATAAATATATATATATATATATATATATATATATATATATAGAATATATATATATTATATTTATATATATATATAATATATTTATATCTATATCATATAGTATATATATATATATATCATATATATATATATATATATATATATATATATATATATATATATATATAGCTAAACGGAGAAAGTAGGCTAGTCAGCCTCAGTGATATAATACACAGGGAGCAGGAGTATTACAATTTATTACGACCCGTTTCGCATTCAGCTGAAGGCATCCTCAGGGTTCTGTACATTAAATAAAGACGAATATAAATTTTATGAATTTACAAGCCATATACATACTAATTAGAATGAAAACCACAATTTCGCACATATATAAGAGTACTCTAAAGATTGGCAAAATTACACGAGAAATTATAAACACATATGTTGATTCAAAGCTCATATTAATAAAAACACAAAAAATATGACAAAATTAAGAAATATTCGAGGAGCACTGCGGGTCGACCGTGGCAAGAGATAAACAAAAACTAAAAGAATGTACACAAAGACAACAGTTTAAGAAAGACACATACAAAGGGGTGGAGGTGAACTGGGAACAAGTTGTTTAATGAAGACTCTCGAGAATCAATTTTTCATTTGGGCTGGAGGTTTGACCCATAATAATGAAATCGGCATATACAATGGGAATTTTAAATTTTGTTTGGTATGTTCACGTACTAGAATGTTTAATAGTAAACATTCAGTACGGAAATTAACTTTTTGGTGGCAGTCAATGCGAAGTTGCGATCCCTCATCACCCTCTGAGAAGAACACATGTAAGTTCTCAGACTACATCTGGGACAAGAATATTTCTACACTATACCAGAGGACATGAGGGAACATAGGCGATCTTTAAATCGAAACAAGGAGGCAATTGTAAGTGGAATAATTCTTGTCCTAAGGTGTGTTCATTATTTTCCATATTCTTGTAGTTATAGGATGGCATTATTCTCTATGTTGGAACCATTTTTTTCAGTTTAGTATTGATATATGTATATATATATATATATATATATATATATATATATATATATATATATAATATATATATATATATATATATATATATATATATCTATATATATATATATATATATATATATATATATATATATATATATATATATATATCATAATATATATATATATATATATATATATATATATATATATATATATATATCATATAAGGATAGATATGAAACTTAAAATTATAGCCTTAACTTTTCCTTTTTTTGGCGTGGTTGGGATGGGGGCAACTGCTTCGCTTTTATTCTTCGGTATTCAGCTTGATTGCCACGGGGACGTACACCTACGGAAATAGAATTATTATTTCATAAATCCCATAAAAAGATAACAGTGAGACCCATGAAATTTAATGGGATACATCTCCGAATTTGCATTTCCTGGGATTTATGTCGCGGCGGCATGGGCGCAGTTTCATTTCCTTTTTCCCTCTCGCGAATAATTTCCAGCTGAAGGTGAAAATCCTCTTACATTCATGTCGTTCTAATAGAATTCACGTCTGACAAGTGCGACAGCGGAAACTTAGCGCAAGGAAAAGAGGAGAGTATCACTCTTTGTTAACTCTGAGTCTCAATTTAGATATGAATAAAGGGACGACCCAGTAATTATTCCGGATGGCGAAACCCATTCATGTGCTCGCATAGGCTTAGAAGTATCAGTAGGCAACAGGTGTGAGATCCTATTCCGAGCTTCCACTACTTTTCTTTATGATATTGAGAATAAGAATATCATTATTTTAAGGAATTTAACCCTTCTAAAAAGGCCCGTGCACAAAGGACTAACGCCCAATTCTTTCTCATTCATCTCTTATTTACTACTTACACGCACAGCCTCACCAGCACACGCACACACACATATGCATATGTGTATTTGTGCGGCCGTGGAGCATGTAAAGTAAGCTTAAAATATAAGAGGCTCAGGTTTGAATAACGAGAGGACAGAGATAATAAATGTGATGGATAATAATATGAACTTGGTTGGGCAAACCTGAACCTTTTTTAGTCAAAATAAGAACTTTTTCGGGGCAAAGTAGGATTTTTTGGTAAATCGAGTAAGTTATTGGTCAAAATTAGGAAATATTTGGGCAAAATGGAAACTTTGTGGGGGCAAACTAGGACCTTTTTGATAAAACCAGGAACTTTGTGGTGTAAACCTTTCTAGCAAGAATAGGACCGTTTTGGTAAGTCTAGGACCTTTTAGGTCAAAATTGGAACTTTGTTGGGCAAACTAGGATCTGTTGGGGCAAACTAGAATCTTCTTTTGTCAAAATAGCCCCATGTTGATCAAATTAGGAAATTTGAGTGGCAAACTCAGGCCTTTTTGGTCAAAATAGGAACATCATGGTCAGAATAGGAACTTTATGGGGTAAACTAGGACGTTTTTGGCAAGTCTTAGACCTTTTTGGTCAAAATAGAAACTTATTGGGGCAAACTAGGACTTTTTGGTAAGACTAGAAGCATTTTGGTCAAAATATGCACTTTGTGAGACAGACTAAGACTTTTTAGTCAAAATAGGAACTTTGTGGAACAAACTAGATTTTTTTTTATAAGACTAACACCTTTTTGGTCAAAATAGGAACTTTGTTGGGTAAACTGGTACCTTTATAGTAGGACTGACAATTTTGGCAAAAATGGGAATTTTATCAATCAAACTAGGACCTTTTGGGTCAAATTAGAAAGTTTGTTGGGGAAACTTAAACCATTTAGGTAAGATTATGACCTTTTTGGTCAAAATAGGAGCTTTTTAGGTCAAACCAAGACCAGTTTGGTAGAAAAATTCCTTTTTGGTTAAATTAGGAACGTTGACGGTACACTCAATCCTTTTTGGTTCAATATAGGAATATTATGGTCAGGACATTTTTGGTATAAATGGGAACTTTGTGGGAAAACTAGAAAGTTTTTTGTAAGATTAAGAAATTTTTCGTCAAAATAGGAACTTTTGTGGGCAAACTAAATTCTCTTTCTAAGTATACGACCTTTTCGGTCAAAACATGAACTTTGTGGGTATAAACTAGGACCTTTTTGGTAGAGATAGGAACTTTTGGTGTAAACTAGGACTATTTTGATAAGACTAGGAACTTATGCGTCAAAATAGTCACTTTATGGAGCAAACTAGGGCCTTTTTTAGTCAAAATAGGAACTTTGTTGGGCAAACTAGGAACCAGGACTTTGTTGGTAAATATTGGATCTTTTGGGACAATTTATGTCCTTTTTGGTCAAAATAGGAAATATTTTAGTCAAAATAGGAACTTTGTGGATCAAGCTAAGCCTTTTTGGTAAGGCTAGGACATTTTACATCAAAATACAAACTTTATGGGCAAACTAGGACCTTTTCTTTGGTAAGAATAGGTAAAAATTTGAACTTTATGGGATAAACTAGTACCTTTTGGGTCAAAATAGTAAATTTGTGGGGGAGACTAGGACGTTTTTGGTAAGACTAGGACCTTTTGGTAAAATTAAGAACTTTGTGGGGTAAGCTAGAAACTATTTGGTCAAAATAGGAACCCTCTGGTTAAAACAGGAACTTTGGGGGGCAAACGAGGAACTTTTTAGTAAAACCAGGATCTTAATGGTCGGAATAGGAATTTTGTGGGACAGAATAGGACCTTTTTGATAAGACTAGGACCTTATTGGTTGAAATAGGGTCTTTGTGGCTAAAACTGTCCTTTTTGGACAAAAGGAGAACTTTTTGGTTAAAACAGAAACTGTGGAGGCAAACTAGTACCATTTTGATGAAATCAGTTCCTTTTTTGCTTAAAATAGGAACTTTGTGGTACAAACTTGGAACCTTTTGGTAAGACTATGAGCTTTTTTTGTAAGACTAACTTTTTGGTTAAAATAAGAACTTTATGGGGCAAATCTATGACCTCTTTGGTAAGAGTTGTATCGTCAAAATAGGAATTTTTTGTCAAAATAGGAACATTGTGGATCAAACTAGGACTGGTAAGACTAGGACCTATTTGGTCGAAATAGCAATTTAGCTAAAGTAACAACGATATTTTGGTAAGACTAGGGCCTTTTTTATGAAAATAGGTACTTTGTGGGCAAACTAGGACCTTTTTTTTGGTGGGGGGGGGGGGGTGGGGGGGGGGGGGGTAAGACTAGGAACTTTTTTTGTCAAAATAGACACTTTGTGGGACAAGCTAGGACCTTTTTGGCAAGAACATGAATTTTTTGGCAAACTTTTACGTCAACCACAATAATGACAGGCATAAAACCTAAGGCAAATGATGCATAACTGTATAAAATATTATTAAAGGTTCTTCGAAGCTTTTGAGCATCTCCATTTATACTACAACTGGGCACCATGCCATAGTTTTTGCAGTAAGAGTAGTAATGAGAGACTTCTATTTGGAAAAGTGACAGTATTGAGTTATTATACATTATGTAAGATTTGCTTCGAAAATTGAGCAACCTGCTCCACTACTGGTGAAGCACACATTATCGACTACACAATACTGAAGGTTCTCCGTTGAAAGAGAACTACTGGAAAATGTCAAAACACGAATACACAAATCATAATTATCATTACTATGAAACATAAAAGCTCATATCAAACATTTTAACAGGAGAGCAATATTCCATTAAGGATGGAGTAAATATATTGAATAATGTACTGTCTAAATTATCATCTTTGTAGATATAAGTTGCTTTATGGCTATAAGTCTATATTTTTTTTAGCAAAAGATTTACTTCTTTATTTGTTGGGGAAAAGAAAACATCTAATGAAAAGTAACCCTTCAGCACGGTCTATTAAATAAAATAATTTTCAGTGTTACCTATGCAAAGAGTCATGGATTAGCAATACTCTATGAGTCTGTGATCAATAAGATCTTGTTTGTATAAGAGCTCCCTCACATCCTGCTAACCAAACCTCATTAATTCCTTTCAGAGCTATGTGAATGTTAGCATCAACTTCTTTTTATACTTGTTAGCTAGGGTATCGTTATTTTGGAGACTAACAAATATGTCACAGTTAAGCTATGAATAAGAAAGGTCCGAGTCCTACTCCTGGTAGCTTAAGGCAAGGTGATTCTGCCCTGAGTAAAATACAACTAACAACATGCCATAAACATTAACTACGAACTATAAACCAGTACAAATATAGAGCATACATAATCCTAGCTTCATATTTAATATATCAAAATTTCATTGTTGAAAAAAAAAAACTGTTTTAAAATCAATTCAATGAAACCTTGAATCATATCAGCCATGAATCTGAAAAGGTATACCTAGATGGATTCACAGGTACCTGAAGGTTTCCTGTAGACATTGTGTCTGTCAGAATTTTCCGATTCAGTTTTGGTAAAGAGGCTTTAAGAGCAACTCTTCAGCAGCCTTAGAGAGCATTGGAATAACTGAGATTATTCTGTAATTGTTATTATCAGCAATTTTACAGCCCTTATACAGGGACTACATAAGTTACCATAGTTTTAATTCATGTTGAAAAAGGATATATACATTGAAATAAAAAACGAGTAAAAAGATTCGTTCAAGTTTCTTTGGCAATGTCGGGTTTCATGTACCGCGTGTGATATTGAATGAGGCGCGGCCCCTGAAACTCTCAGCCACGGCCCGGTGGTGGCCTGTCCTATTGTGTTACCAGATGTACGATCATGGCTATCTTTAACCTTACGTAAAATCAAAACTACTGAGTCTAGAGGACTGCAATTTGGTATGTTTGATAATTGGAAGTTGGTGGATCAATATATCGATTTGCAGCCCTCTAGCCTCAGTAGTTTCTTAATATCTGAGGGCAGACAGAAAAGTTAGGACGGGCAGACAAATAGCCATCTCAGTAGTTTTCTTTCGCTAAAAACGAAAACAAACTGCGGTAAGTTTATAAGAAAGGAAACCCTGTTAACTTATGACTGAAGAATTCTATGTAAATAAAAGATTCGGAGATGGAAAGGGTCTTCAACAAATGTTTCGACATAACGTTTATTACCCTCTTTAAGTTATACCTCTCTCTCTCTCTCTCTCTCTCTCTCTCTCTCTCTCTCGGCGACTTCTACTCGTGGTGAATACTTCATCTGATAAGATTTTCAAATTTTGCATGTAACTACTGACCATTTCAGGCCCTGCGATGCATAGGTTTTCTTAAATATCTTTTTAATTATCAACTGTATATTCCTGAAAATTTGGCACAACATGCTTTGCACCTTCCGCTAATATGTGGCAATATAATTAAGTACCCTGAATTAATAATTAAGGCACTTTACTTAGAAAATTTTAAATTTCCTCAGTATAAGTTGTAAATATACGAACACCTGTCGTTGGCCTAGCCAAAGAGTATAGAAAGAAGCCCCGCCCACTCTTCTCTTTCTTACTCTGTCTGATACTTATGAATGAAATAGCGTACTATCATCGTTTTTTTTTTTGTGTTTAAAATGTACACGAACTACCATTTATTACTGATTACTTTTCGTAAAGCCATTTGTATTTTTTATTTATTATGTACGTTTCTTATCTATTTCCCCTAGAATGGTGTGGTATTGGCAACTTTTGGTTATTATTGGAGATATAAATATGGAAGGAAAAAAAACAGATCATAGTTTATTTAAAAGTAAGATCACTATATACATTATTTTATTATATATATCCAATAAAGTATGTACAATATATACAGAAATTTTACAGACTTTGAAGTAAATTTTTGCAGTAACCATGAAAACAGCATAGACATGCAAAATAAAAAAACTGGTGGATAAATATAACAAACCTTATTAATTACAGGACTATATATACACACGTATAAGGATATTTCAGCTCACTACCCCATCACTGTCTAAAAACAGACCGTCCTCGTCATCACTGGCGACGTTGACAACGATTGGATCTATGCAATTCCGGACGTTGTCAGTAAGCTATTATTCGTTCTCGAAAGCTTGACTTCGTTGGACAGCTCCTTCCCACACCTGTTTAGTGACAGCAAGCCTTGCTTCCTCCAATCTGGCCTTTAGGTCTGCCCTGGTGAAATGCCGTAATGATGAACGTATACATATAGCTTCATATGCGCCCATACTTCCTCGATGGCATTGAGTAGGATGGGCGGGTGGAAGCCGGATGAGACAATATAAACACACCTGAACAGCTTGTAACTACTGCCACTCTAATTTTCAGGGGGTATATTTTCCCAGTTATATGTATACTCTAAATAAACCAAGAGGTCACAATAATCTCCCAAAATAATGAAATACAAATAATCTTTATTGCATAAACTAATTTGGATACATAAAACAATAATCCATAAAGTAATTTAAAAATGTAAAACACTATACGTCATAATCGTAGTACGGTACACTTTCATTCATATTTTGTTAACAGGGAGAGAGTCCGAAAGTCTGAGTCAAATGCAAAGAAAATTGGAAATATTCGAGAGTAAAGTGCCAATATTAATAATTTTAGTACATAGTTATATTGCCATACATTAGCGGAAGGTCTAAAACATGTTGGGCCAAAATTTTAAGATGATACAGTTGATACTTAAAAAGATATTTAAGAAAACCTATGCACCGCAGGCCTTGAAATGGTCAGTAGTCACTTTCAAACGGCCTCGCCTGCAATGTAAAATGGAAGATCAACTATCACATAAATGGTCACTTGTATATGGTCAAATTGCCTAATACTGAAAATGTTATTTTGGCAGAGGTTCCAATCACCATAACATTAGCTGGTGTATGGTCATTTGGTATATGTGCGTACACCATTGATGACGCGACAACATTCCTGCATACGTAAGCTTAAAATATATAATTGCAAGACTATTTTGCATTTGGTAATTCCGAAACTTAAGGATAAAACGACGTTTTACACAATCTGTTCAGTCACACCTAAAAGTACAAGAAACAGTATTATCATCAGTTCTCACCAAAGATATTCCTTTGTTTTCCATAGTACAATCATGTATCCTCCGTTTTGTTTAGTATACACATACACAGACGCGCACACACACACACCACACACCCATATATATATATATATATATATATATATATATATATATATATATATATATATATATATATATATATATATATATATATATATATATATATATATATATATCTTAAAAACGGCGCAGTAGTGAATTGTTGTTAACCTCAGCTCTTTCCAGTTAGAGACGGATTGCTTAGAGACAAGCACTGGATTCCTTGAAGAATGCTGAAATGAAAAACAGCCAGGATGGATGACCAATGCAATTTGAGGTTGGTGGCGCCTCGTAAATCACATGCTTTGGACATGCGGCACCCATGGTGGTGCTAGGCACCCTGCAGGGGGAAGGGTGTCTGCATGTGTGTTCGTAGCATCGATATATGGCTTTGATGATG
>NC_061089.1:9453575-9463575 GCF_015104395.2 Macrobrachium nipponense
CAGCTAAATCAAGTTATCAAATCTAGGGCTAAAAACTAAACTCGAAGATAGAAATATAGAATCTTTATTTTCCCAAACGAACTAACATGAAAAACAGGAAAATGGATTTAAAAATTCCAAAACCATGAAACACAACTACTCCTCTAACAGTCATCTTGATTAAAAAATGTTGCACAATCTTCTCATTTGTCAAAAGCCCATCAGTATTTTCCCAAACAAAATTTCTAAGTACAGAATTCATTTTCTGTGGTGACAAAGCGAATCCATCCTCTCGATGGATATTCTAGTACCCCTTTCGGGCTTCTCTCACTGATAATCACTTGAAGCGTCTGATGTCTAAATATGCCTTACTTCTCACTCACTGACTGAATTCATTACGTCTCACGCACCCTGATGGGCTTTCGAATGCGCACGCTGAATTGTTCTGGAACTTTCCCTGAACACCCCCTGTTTGATGCACCCACGACTGCATTTTGCTGACATCAAGATCATATGACTTCCGACCAACCAGGTCAACTTGCGCACCTGCGCTCTCACTGATGAAACTTGATAATGTTTAGCTTTTCCACCCAACAACCTGAGGTATTCGCTAACGTCTTAAAGTTTTCTCAAAGCACTTGCAACTGTGTTGCTACACATTCCAATCTGATGGCTACAAGGTCTGTTGAACCCTTATTTTAATTACTAATACTTCCAGTGCCTTTAACACATGTGTATCTAATAAAAAGTGACGTGCCGATCTTTGTAACTCGATTCGGCTTAAAATGCTAGAAACACTTATTAAGGTACAATGATGAGGATGAGTACTCGTATACACCTCCAGCAAATGCAGCTGAACTGTTCAGATATATGTATAAATGTAAGATCGCGAACTAACTTGTTGGTTAAAAAGTTAACATTAACATCATCCTGACATACTAGATGCTGATTCCAGTACTCCCTATACTATCTACTGTCAACACGCAGCTAAAAAAGTAGAATTAGCCTCTGTACTGCACAAGAAAGATCAAGCTGACGATAGATTTTCATTGGAAAACATTCAGTGCATAATACCAACTTGAGCTGTCGTGGGTTACAATATAACAATTTCCGAAAACTAATTCATCTTCCAATAGGAAGGTGTTATTTTCTAATTAACAATAATATACAAAAACAAATATGTGATCTAGCAATGTTCAACTGGTCTCTGCTACATTTGAAATGATCTTTACTTTTCACAAAGAATTTGGTCCCCGTACGGGGAGAGTACCGTCACTGGACCTCATGCGGTGCACTGCAAGCATTACTTAAAGTTCTTTGCAGCATGCTTCCGCCCCTAGCTGCAACCACTTTCGTTCCTCTTACTGTACCTCTTTTCATATTCTCTTTTTTCATCTTACTTTCCACCCTTTCCTAACACTTGATTCATAGTGCAACAGCGAGGTTTTCCCCTTGTTACCCCTTTCAAACCTCTTACTGTCAATTTCCACTTCCGAGCTGAATGATCTCAAAGGGCCTAAATTCTATTTTCAGCTCAACAATGAATTTGGTGGATATTCTATTACGCTGCCTAATTTATGACTCTGGCTTATAGATTTTCCATTGACATTTATGATAATTAAAATAAGAGCACCAGATAGGTTTAATAAGAGTAACAGTCACACACTTATATCTTCAGCATCACAAAGGATAAAGAAGTATAATTTGATTTTTTTACACGTGAGTTAAGAAGAAAATATTTTGGACAACCTTGATATTTCCTCCAAACAAATACCTGCCAATACAGGTAAAGTGAAAACATCCAAACCCATACTATAAAACTACATACAGCAAAAGATTCTGAGATTTTGCTACAGTGCCCCTTCTCTTTCATCTAATTATCAGTGAATTTAATGATGTTGCTATATAAGAGCATACAGTAAGATTTTATACAAATTTCTTAGAAATCATATTACACATAAGACATCTCAGGAACCAGCTGAACAACAATTCTATAAAATAAAAAAAAAGAATAATACTGCAAAAATCAGCAACTGACGTAATAAGAAGGAAACAGGAGATTTATTTTCGAAGCACTTGCCATAAATAAAAGTGGGAGTCAGTTTTAAAGTAACTAAATTAGTTTCTTTTTTACGTTTAGAATAGTGCAGGGCTCCTAGTTTTTTCTGCGTCGGTAACTATTTTAGAAAACTTCACGGTACTGGAAAACAAACGTAAGCTATCAGCTTTTAGGACGCGAAAGTAACACGGGGAAAGCTGATTAATTCTGATATCAGTTTACATAGTAGAGAAAAAATAAATCTCTTTAAGCTCGCATATTTCAAAGCCTTAACGAAAACACTTGCTCTACAGAAGAAAGCGCAGACTGGCGTGTGGAAAAAGTGACCCTACCATCAGCGATCTTTGGAAGAAAGTACAGCCGACCAAAAGGACTGAGAATAGCAGTTTTTTTTTTTTTTTTTTTTTTTTTTTTTTTTTTTTTGTTTTTTTTTTTTTTTTTTTTTTTTTTTTTTTTTTTTTTAGTTAATGGAGATGACAAGCTTCAAATTCTGTGTTTCGTTTCTATTGTATCTATGTTGATGTGATTTTTGTTTTGATTTTTTATTGGTGGTTAGGTTGTATTTACTTGCTCTTTAACATTTTGAATATCCTAACGTCGTAATTTAGTGTTTAGAATATTTTCTTTAATTATTTTTTACTCATATCTTTTCAGTCTCGCAGGTGTTTAAATAAAATAACTTGTGAGCAAGTCTAAGCGATAGAAAAATAAAATCGTTCTTTATAATACTTACGATTGATTTCATATCCTTGTAAAGATATCCGAAAGGGACCTCTGTATAATATTCTTGTCCCTTGAACCAATTCACTGCTGTTGGTTCTGTGCACAACTTATGATCCTATGAAAACTGACTAATGTAAGTAGTTGTAATTCAGTTTTAATGTCTAATCGTGAAGAAACAGAAATGGAATAACAATGGAAAAATAAATCATCTCCATTAAAACAGGGGTTTTCAACCTTTTTCTCCCCCACCCCCCACCACCTTCGTACCCTTTCGGGCATTTGTAATGTCAGTAATGTATCTCCTTCACGATGTATAATGTGGAAAACAAAACCAACTCAGAAAAACATTCCTTTGTGTATATTTGCAAGTATTGTACAGAGGGAAGGAAATACATAACTCTCCAGGCATAACCAGTAATATTGTAAACATGAAGAATTTCATAAGAAAATTAAGACAACATTTTATGATTATTTACCTCTGGCTATGCAGTAAATTTTCAAGGTTATGGTACCGGGCTGCAAAAACAAAATACATTATTATTACATCAGCTGCAAAAGGAGTTAATGAAATGGCTGAAACTGTTTTTCATTAACTATCCTAGTTGACCGAGGAGCAGTTTTTGCTAAAGCACAGCGAAGGTCGGCATGTACATTCATTCGATACCAAAGGGGAAAGCGTACCCCCTGACAAACCCTTGGCGTACCCCGTACGCGTACCCCAGGATGAACACCCTTGCAATAGAATTACATGTGTAGTTGTATTAAAAAAAATGTATATACTAAACGACCAATAAAAAGAAACAGCATAGTTCACGCCTGTTGCATTCAGTCATCGGTGTTACGGATATTTATAGATATTTATATTTATTGCACTGCGTCTCGAGTATGCCGCCCTTGAGAAAAATTCATGCCCTTTGTCATCTTATCTATGGTAGTTTACGCTTGAAACTTTGAATAGAAATGTCCCCCAATAAGTATTCTATGACACATCGGCATATCATGCGGCTGGCTGGTGGTATTTATGCGATGAAAAATGTCAAAACTGTGATGTTCATATTTTGCCGATTGTTTATACTGGAATGTCCATGGGAAAAGTTCGTTCCGGGGAAACCAACGAATGATTTATGGCAATCTCTACAGGGAATCGTAGATACCTAACATTTTTGCCGTTTTTATTTTTCGGGCAAATAGTTTTGTTAGCCACACCAACATCACGAGAAAAGTCGTGAGTAAATAAAGTATATTTCTTTACCAAGGAACTCTAAATATTAGGAGAACAATTTTTTGCCGCATACGGATTAAACGGACTTACATACTAGGTTCTCATCTATTTATCGAACTGTTTGTTCATTTTTTCCATAATTTAGTACACTTTGCAAAAATATAAGACGTATCAAAGTATTTAGGTATCAGGAAAAAAAAAAAAAACAGATTCAGTTCTGCGCTATAGATGTGTTCTAGACATATAAGGATGCGATGCAGGATATCATCATCTCGTTCATGAGGTGAGAGAGTACATACAGCCTAAGTATGATTAGCTCAGTTTATGCAAGAGAAATCTCCCTGCGGCTTATTTGGTCTCAGCGTTGTTCTGTGCGCTTCATGAAAGAAAGTTACGAAGCTGAATAAATCAATTGATAACTCAATATTATTGTATATTTCTTCCATATGTTACTTATATTTGACACTCAGTGTTTGGATAATTTCTTTGTTTATCTGTACATTTATATTTCAATGTTTACTCATGCTATTATATTTTAACCTATAATTTAAAGTTAGCCCTTTATTTCCATGCCTGATCCTAGGAAGTATCACAACGAAAATAAAGACTTGAACATGCACGGTTCAAGTCCATTAATTTTGCTCCTGTAGTAGTATGAATTTAGCAGAATATGTTTCGTTAAAGAGTATAGCCAATGCATACACAACTCCCGCTGAAGACACAAAAAAGACTTTAATAAAAAAAAGCATTTATTATATGTTTCTTGTAACCGCCTCTGTTATGTCATGCTTACGTTGACATGAAGGTATGGCTAGCTTTCGTTTATTGTTCCCGATTCTTTTCTCTGTTTTTCCTACCAAAACATGTTTTTCTTTTCATAGATTTGGTCCTAAGGTTTGACAAAGAAAGATGGCGATCATGATTAGGGTAATCTGGGCAGTATCTTAAGTTCCGGAACAAAATAAACACATCGAAGTAGTATTCAGAATTTCCTTTTATAGACAGTCTCTCGTCCCTGTTAAGTATCTATAATCCAGAGTCACACCACTCGTCCTATTTCTTTGAACACCTTACCATTCTGGCAGAAAGCCGGCTTGCATAAATTAAACCAACTAGCCACGCAGTTACATTTAAATGACCATTCTCATGTACTTTGCAATATGGTACTACATAGAGATAAATTGCACCAATAGACTTTCTTACATTGCATGTCATTATTTTCCTATCTCTCTTGCAGGCATTCTCTGATCATTTAGTTTCGTACGTAACACGTATGTTTATCATATTCGTATCTTTTTGCGGTTATTATGAGAAGTTATGATTTACATTTGTTTAACAATGAGCTCAGTCCGCTCCTTTTTCCCATTAAATAACTCCCTTTAAGTGTGCAAGAAAGGAAGAAAAATAGTGAAAAAGTATATTATAGTTTTATCACCACCTTTCTGATTAACAGCTGTTCTAGGGCTGGCCCGAAGGATTTTATATTTTCTTTACGTGGCTAGTAACCAGCCGGTTTCTTAGCAACGGGACCTACAGCTTCTTGTGGAAATCGAACCACATTATATGGAGAAATGAATTTCTAATCACCAAAAATAAATTCCTCTGATTCCGCGCTGGAGGCCGCGGGAAGCAAACTAGGGCTACCAGACTGATGGTACGGAACTCAGTCGCCCAGTGAGGAACTACAAAAAATAGTAAACAAAAATAAAATGTGTAAAGATCTTAAGCATTAACTTGCAATAGTAAATGGTAAAATGCAAAAAGGAAACGTTTTCAGAGTTACTTTATTAAATTGCCTAACTTATCATTGGTCCCACAGAATGATCTATACACTTCTAGACAATTTATTCAACTTTTATTTCTCAAACAATAGATCTGAAAACGGTTCTCTTGTGATTGAAGAAAGTAATGAACACATCTTTAAAGTTCATAAATATTAAACTGCCATCAATCATGTGTATGAGCTACATCATGAAAGAATTAAGCTGACCAAAATCCTAGAACCAGCAGCAAATCGGTGTACAATTGACCTTGTTCACTAGTATAATAAATAACAGATTTCCATCTTGTTATTGGTAGTTTACTTAATAACAAATTGTTCTATTTTTTAATTGTTCCTTACTATAGGAGTTGATAGGCTAAAGCTGTGTCATAAGATCTTCTAACAGAACACTACTCAATTTTACCCTATATAGTGATATGATATTTTACCGCATGTTTCACTGCCCTTCATTATATTACCTAATATTACCTGTTATAATGATATTGCACTTAATTTGTGAGGTTGTGAATTTACCCGAACTTGAATCCGCCGTTAAAGTGGAACCTGGCGCCTGTGTATCCTTGTGTGATATAAAATGCTGTGAATCTTGGAAGTTTTTTGAAATGATTGATGGTGCTGTGACTTCCGGCTTCATATTTTTGTTCTCTCTCTCTCTCTCTCTCTCTCTCTCTCTCTCTCTCTCTCTCTCTCTCTCTCTTAAAGGCGAAAAACTACTATAAAGAAAAATTTATTATTTTTTTTTTTTTTTATGAAAATATACTCCTACAGTTAATTTGAACGCTTGCATGAGAATATGAGCCTGTAGATATGTACTGGTATACATGCACTTACAGAAATATTTTATCAGCCTTCTATGCAATGTCCAAACGGCAGACAATCATTAAATAAGAAGACGAGGTTTTATCTTCTTTGATACGTTGAATTCTTCGAAGGACCATACAATAGAATAAAAAAAACACAAAGTTAAGAGAGAGAGAGAGAGAGAGAGAGAGAGAGAGAGCGAGTTTTCATAATTCTTATCAAAAAGTATTTTTGCTGAATGCTCGTTCTTTTTATCTTGTTGTCTGGGAGTTCATAAATCACCCTTCCCGGCTCTAGCTGCCTTTTCCAAGCTCTGTCTTTTTCCCCTTTATTTCTTATTACTCGGCGTCTTTGATTTTGAATAATATTATTCGCTTCTGACCAATTATTATTTCATTATTTTTCTTCCTCAAAAATTCATTCATTCGTACTCGTATATTTACATAAGCTTTGTTTTTATTACACTGACACTACAATGAACAGCAATAATAATCAATATCATTAATCATCTGTTACATTACTTTGTAATGGTAAAAGGAAAAAGAAGAGAAGACATTGAAACTTCACATATTCAAAGTATTGCAAACGCTTCGCCCAACATCATAATTTATGTCTAGTATCGTATTGCATACTTTGCTTCTAATGTACATTTTTATAGGTTTTAAAACTCCCAATCATACATACATACATACATACATATATCAATACATCAATGTAGACGGGTGCTGACCATATATGCATATAGGCAGGAGAGGGTTGAAAAGAAATTATTTCAACACCTTATTAGGGTTCATATACAAGTGCCAAAAAAACAAATACAGAGTCACAAGAAGACTTCGTGGCAAGGCAAACGATGCTAAAGAGACAAACAACGCTAACAATTACCCAGCAGTTAAGATTTCATAAACGTTATATAAACCTAGGCTGATATTCAATAAATTGTCACAATCTTGTTTAATCATACAGGATTCTGTTACATTCCTTTTCACTAGATAGAAGCAAAACATAATGTCCTTAGAGTCTGTCCAATTTATACAATAATTACTATTATCCATGTGTACAAATAATGCATTTAACATAGTACCAATTCTTACACTATATTATTTGTGTTGTTTTAATCGAACATCCAGCGTCTTATTGCCAAGGGGTGTGTTATGGGTACAATATGTGGATGACATCTTTTGTTCATGGCCAGTAAAAAGGAACGTAAACAACTTTCTCAGTAGATTAGATGCACTAGTACCCTCTATGAAGTTCACCCTTGAGAGGGAAGAAGACGGAAAATTGCCATTTTTAGACTGTTTATAGGAAACCCACAAATATCTGTTCTAAACAGTTTTATTGAAAGCACCTTTTGTAAAGACCCAAAAAGTTTTAAGGATTAACAAAAACTGGAAAGTTCCAAAACCAAATTGTTTTAGTGCTTCCTTTTAATACTTGCTTTAATAACACCCCGAGACAGCTCAAGGCACCGGGTATTACTGATGTGTTTAAAACGCTACGAACTATTAGAAACATGCTGATTAGAAATTCACCGCGAAATGGAACAGGATGCAATTATAAGAGTCCTTGTAAACATTGTAACAAAGCGTACGTGGGACAAAGTGGGAAGACGCTGGATGTTCGATTAAAACAACATGAATATAGTGTAAGAACTGGTAATATGTCAAATGCATTATTTGTACACATGAATAATAGTAATCACGGTATTAAGTGGACGGACTCAAGGGAAATTGTTTTGCAAATATCTAGTGAAAAGAAATTTAATAGAATGCTAATTAAACAAGATTGTGACAATTTATTGAATATCAGCCTAGGTTTATTATATAAAGTTGACGAAATTTTAACGAAGGGTATTTTAAAACAAGTAGGCTATTAAGCATTAGCACTGTTTGGTAATTATTAGCGTTGTTTGTCTTTTTAGCATCGTTTGTCTTGCCACGAAGCCTTCTTTTGATTCTGTATTTGTTTAATTGGCACTTGTACCTGAACCCTTACCTGATGAGGTGTAGAAATACATGAAAACGCTTAGTTCAAGTCATTTCTGTTCACCTCAGTCCTGGCTTTATATATATATATATATATATATATATATATATATATATATATATATATATATATATATATAATATATATATATATAGATATATATATATCATATATATATATATATATATATATATATATATATATAGATATATATATATATATATATATATATATATATATATATATATATATATATATATATATATATATATATATATATATCTATATATATATATATATATATATATATATATATATATATATATATATGCTTAAAAAATCACTGTAGATGCACGTGACTTCATAAATAAGCGAATCCCACAGGAAAATGATAGTCAGAAATCCAAGCCCTTTCGTCTTTACTCAGACATTGTCAAGGAGTTAATGAAGAACAATTGGAGAGAAAGGTCTCAGGTACAAAACAAGATCAAGAATACCAGATGGTTAATTGTCAAAAGGGTAAAAATTAAAAGAGATAATCCAGGATTATCGGATATCACACGGTCACAAACCTAACCGAAATTACAAAGTACCTTTACAGTCCAAACATGAAAAATAAAAACATATATTAATTTTGTTGCTTATATTTATCAACAACTTTTTTCATAATGAAAGCATCAAGTTTAAATAAACCAAGACTTAAATTTAGAAATGTTCTAAATTTAAGTCTTGGTTTATTTAAACTTGATGCTTTCATTATGAAAAAAGTTGTAGATAAATATAAGCAACAAATTTAATATATTCAGTTTTTACATGGACCCCTATCTGTGTAGCTCAATGACAATCAGCCCAGGACACTCATGGATGGCAGTCGTATGTTTGGCAATTGGGAGACCTTCAGTACATCTTACAGCACTTCCCACTTGTGTACAGTGCCACCCAGATCTCTTAGGGTCAGCTTGCCCGCAGAATGGACTCAAAACCTCCAGTATGTACTTACTGTAGTAAAGTTGGACATTCATAATCTGAGTGCCACCTTAAAGGTGGAGCTAACAAGCAGTGCCCTCCTATGTAGACGAAGAACTCAATTGGTACCTCTGCCTACTTCCAGGCAGACCTTCACACATTCTGTGGACACAACCAGTCAAGTCCAGCAAAAGGGCCCCTGCAGGGACTATAGTGCCTCCAGTTACTGCAACACCAGCTTTCATGCCTGCTAAAAGCATTGTACCTCTACCAAGCATGTCAACTTGATAAGGGTCAAGTCTGCCTTGGCATAGCTTTTTGACAATCCTCACCCCGAGAGAATAGAGTCTCAGACAATATCAGTGGTGCCCTTTGATGGCTCTAGCTCACCAGCCAAGCTGCAGGCTATGGTGCACACTGGCTCAGGCATCTGTCTGATTGACCAGTCCTGTGTAGCAGCCAGTGCCACTGTTGGTAC
>NC_061089.1:9468575-9488575 GCF_015104395.2 Macrobrachium nipponense
TGTGTATATATATATATATATGTGTTGTGTGTGTGTGTGTGTGTGCGTGTGTGTGTGTGTGTGTGTGTTTGTTTATGTATATATATATATATATACACACACACACACACACACACACACACACACACACATATATATATATATATATATATATATATATATATATATATATATATATATAATATATATATATGTAAACCATGCTGAGATATAAGACCTGTGAACTAATACAAGAAGCGATTATTTTGATTCGGAACAGCCTTGCATACTAGATTTTCATTCAGATATTTAAAGTAAGGCTATTGCACGTCGAGTTTAACAAGCGGTATAGAGTTTCATTTGAATGAATAGAATATTACGTGAAACAATAATACCTCTATTGCAGCCTAATTAATGATCATATTTCAGTGACATGTTGTTTAGAAAAGCTTCTTATTTAAGAAATTAAGCCTTTGGAAATTCTGCTACCAAAATATGAATAGACGACTGGTACTCAGGTTTAGCAATAAGAGAACATGAATAATATCCACGAGGAAGTTTGATTTACATTAAGCGCCCTCCCCCCCCCCCCCCCACCCCCACCGCCCCTCCCCCTGCAAAACAAAATATATATTTCCCCAGATACTCCGTTATTGACGCTTGAAGGGAAAATCAGGAAAAGTTTGAAAGTATTGAGAAGATCGATGTAAAAGTAATTAGAAGAAGACGAAGAAGATGAAATTACCATAAGTATCTCCCTTACTTCTCAGTCCGGTCCCTACAGTACATCCTACACGGCATACTAGATCATAGTTACCGTTAATTTCTCAGCTACCTTACCGCCCCATTATATAATTATACAAGTATTATTGTCCTACCTATTCCTTTGGAATCTATCCCTCATCTTAAGGCAGATCAGCCACTTTGGCACACATTGCCCACCGCAACTGTCTCATCCGTATTCCCATTTACTGGTGTGGCTTTTCCTTCTTCAATCACATATAAAAAAAGGCGACTCACCGTAGCAATCTGAAATTTACACACACACATCGAATATATATATATATATATATATATATATATATATATATATATATACATGTGTGTGTATGTGCTTTCGCGCCCTTGTGTGTAAATACATAACAAACAAAATCAAATTCAAAGTGGAAATTCATGCTGTTTCTAAAATTACACAACGAGAGAGAGAGAGAGAGAGAGAGAGAGAAATCAGTAAATGAACACTCATTTTCCATCCTCCCCGAACCCTCGCCACAGTGCGAAACCTTCACAATAAAACGAAAACAATATGCCCCACACTTATTATCACCTACGTGATCTTGAACACACAAAAAAAGAACAAACAAGCGCTCGTGCTTATCTAAAACACACTAGCATGTATTAGACACATGCGCAACATCGTTTATTCATTAGCTATGCGATTTCATTCCCGAATACAGTTAAGATACCAATCGCCCACGGAGCCTGAAAAATAGCTGACAAAGAGAACTACTATCGATCCCTCTTCAGATATAGTCGCTGACACTTCAAAATTTCTTCTCAGGTGAAGGCTTGTCAAATGCCCAACACTTCACTTAAATACATTTCATGATCACCTATATAAGCCTATATAATCCTATGTCTCTTCGAAAGCGTAAGGCAAAAGCCTATTTCTCTCCGCTGTCTACCAAATCATTAACCCTATAATATTGTGGTTCCCAAACTGGTGTCCGCGGACCCCTTAGGGTCCATGAGAAGGCCCTAGAGGGTCCGCGATAACCCCGAAGGGTTCGCACCACAATGAAAATAAAAATTGTTTCCAATTAACCCTTAAACGCCGAAGCGGTAAAAAAAAAAAATGTCTCCCGTGTGCCGGAGACGTTTCAGAGTGAGCGCGGGAGCGGAAAAAATATTTTTTTCAAAAAATCATAGCGCGCTTAGTTTTGAAGATTAAGAGTTCATTTTTGGCTCCTTTTTTTTGTCGTTGCCTGAAGTTTAGTATGCAACCATCAGAAATGAAAAAAAATTATCATTATCATATATAAATAATGCGATATATGATAGCGCAAAAACGAAATTTCATATATAATTGTATTCAAATCGCGCTGTGCGCAAAACGGTTGAAGGTAACAAGTTACTTTTTTTTTCGTTGTAATGTACACTAAATTGCGATTATTTTGGTATATAACAAATTGTAAAACGATAAAAGCAACACAGAGAAAATATTATCACAAAATAATGCATGAATTCGTAACATGCAGACGTAAACACATATTTTTTTCAAAAATTCACCATAAATCTAAATATTGCCCTAGAGACTTCCAATTTCTTTCAAAATGAAGACAAATGATTGCATATTACTATACTGTAAGAATATTAGCTTACAAATGCAGTTTTCGACCATATCTGACGAGTTAAAGTTGACCGAATGTCGAATTTTTTTATATATATTTTTTTATATGCAATTATTTCGGATATAAGAAAAGCTACAACTTTCAAATATTTTTCGTTTTATTCTACATGAAATTGCGCACATTTTCATATATAAAAACTCTATGAAATGCCTAATATGAAACGGAGCAAATATTCCGAGAATGGGACTTACGCATTTCGGAGATTTGTGGCGGAGAATCCGCGCGAGGAGGGAAGGAAAGTTTTTTTTAAAAATTCACCATAAATTTAAATATTGTGCTAGAGACTTCGAATTTGTTTCACGATGAAGATAAATGACTGAATATTACTAGACTGTAAGAGTTTTATCTTACAATTGCGTTTTCGACCATTTCGGTAGAGTAAAATTTGACCGAACGTGGTTTTTTTCTATTTATCGTGATTTATATGCAAATATTTTGAAAATGAGAAAATCTACAACCTTCAACTATTTTTTGTTGTATTATACATGAAATTGCGCACATTTTCATATATAAAACGTTATGTAACGGCTAATTTAAAATGGTGCAAACATTACCACAATCGCACGTATGATTTTTTCGGAAGAGTTACCGCGCGGACGTAAAGAAAATGTTATTTTTTTCATAAATTCACCATAAATCGAAATATTGTGCTAGAGACTTCCAATTTGTTGCAAAATGAAGGTAAATGCTTGAATATTACTAGAATATAAGCGTTTTAGCTTACAATTGCGTTTTTCGACCATTTCGGTAGAGTCAAAATTGACCGAAGGTTGAACATTTGTCACTTATCATTTTTTATATGAAAATATTTCAAAATTGATAAAAGCTACAACCATGGGTTGTTTTTAGTTGTATTGTGCATGAAATTGCGCACATTTTCATGTATAAAACTTTATGTAACGGCTAATTTAAAATGGTGCAAACATTACCACAATCGCATGTATGATTATTTTCGGAAGAGTTACCGCACGGACGTAAGGAAAAAGTTTTTTCATAAATTCACCATAAATCGAAATATTGTGCTAGAGACTTCCAATTAGTTGCAAAATTAAGTTAAATGATTGAATATTACTAAAATATAAGAGTTTTAGCTTACAATTGCGTTTTTCGACCATTTCGGTAGAGTCAAAGTTGACCGAAGGTTGAAATTTTGGCACTTATCGTTATTTATATGAAAATATCTCAAAACTGATAAAAGCTACAATCATGAGTATTTTTTTGTTGTATTTTACATAAAAATGCGCACATTTTCATATATAATAGTTCATGTAACGGCTAATTTAAAATGGTAAAAAAATTATGTCAAAGTGACGAAATAATTTCAGAGATGTGTCACAGATACTTTTTAGTGCGGCAAGAAAGAAATTCGCGCTTGCGCGCCTGCGTAACGATTGTAAACAAAACAACACCTTGATCCGTGAACTCCCAGCATCCCCCAAGGCGCGTGATTCAAGAGTTTTCGGCTGGTAGGCCTAAAAGTATTTTTCCGCGAATTTTTAAAAAAACTTTTGTATGTCGACGTAAAATACGTCCGGTCGGCACCCGAGAGACAAAAAATGTCGACGTAAAATACGTCCAGTCGGTGTTTAAGGGTTAAAGAAAAATAGTTTGGCTGTTTCCGCCAGTTTTACTTTGTATTGAATTTAAAGCAATGTAAAATATTTTAAAAAATATATTATATATTTACTTATAGTACTTTGTGCAGGAATATGTAAATATTAAATGCACTACGTTGTACTGGGTATCCCGATATGGTAATGATAACTTTTGATTGGCTGGGGTCCTCAGATGGGACTCTTCATACCTGGGATGCCTTGTATGGTCAAGTGTGGGAACCATTGTCCTTATATGGGTGTAACTTACCGTTCTGAAACCTCCGTTGGTATCGCTGGCTTAGTTGAACGAATATCTCTCTCTCTCTCTCTCTCTCTCTCTCTCTCTCTCTCTCTCTCTCTCTCTCTCAACATTCGTAACTAGAATTAACTAGGCCGTTAAATCAAATGCCGAGATATAAAAAGACTTTATTTTGAAATCTTAATGAAGGCATCACTGGGTCAAGAAATATGAGGCACAAAACCTGACTGAAAACGAGAAAGCGGAGTCTCCAGAACATATCTAGAACTGAAAAAAATGGTGACACTAGAGATCCTACCAAAATTTATATCACTATCACAACATATCAGTGCTCACGTAGTTAATAAAAAAAAAAGTCTAGACGTTTCACCGACATGATTCATCACTAACCACGTCACATAAAACTGTCGTTATCATGTACCGTAAAATGCACCACTGTAAATATTCATCACACCTGAACACTTCTCAGAACCATTAATACTCTGGCAAAGAGGTAGAAATATCTATATTACCTTCTAACATATGGTGCATCTAAAAATACACGTAGACATAAAATAAAAATGTATATCATATGAGATACGCCAAAAAGGTATTCAGTGAAATGGTACAAAAAACATGTTGATAAAGATTAGACAAGCATTCTAATATCATACGGTACTCCCAGTCAACAACCATGGAAAACCATCATCCCCCTAAAATATGGCCGCACAGCTCAAATGAGCTTTTCACAAAAGATAAAGCATGAATGTCATATTTCCGCTAAGGTTTACACACACGCGAGCAACTTGTCAACTCAAACCCCTATGCACCTACAGAAACACTGAAACAAATGTTTATATATATATATATATATATATATATATATATATATATAGGTGTGTGTGTGTGTGTGTGTGTGTGTACAGGGTGTTTCAAAATTAGAGCCACCCCCCTCTACGGCATAAACTAAAATTGATATAGACAAAAACAAAACTAATTCAGAACAGGTATTTATTTAAATTTCTCTCTGAGTATTTAATATTTTGTGTCGTCTCCATCTGCCTGTACCACAGCCTGCATTCTTGAGAGGTATGATTTCAGCAAATCGCAGAAAAGCGAAGACTCAAAATCCATTTCCCTGAGCACTTCGGTCACCTCTCATCGCAGGTCATCAAGGCTTAGTATACCATCATAGTTCACTGTGCGTGTTTCAACACGATCCTTTAAGATACTACCAATGTTTTCACACACATTAAGGTCAGGGGAGCTACCTGGAAATTCACTTGACGAGAAGAAATCGATACCACTGTTTCAAAGCAGCTCCTGTGTCTGAAGAGCCTTGAAATATGGTGCCTTATCATGCAAAAATGGGACTTCCTCAACAGATAACACATTTTCAGGATCTTTGACGAAAGGAAATACTCCACAAGTAAGCACAGTTTCTCTGAAGTATTCGCTATTCCATGACTGTCCTTTTTCTTTGATGATCCACATTAACCATCTGGCTGTGAAACAGTGGAAAATTCCCGAGCATTGCTGAAATCATCCAACTTTGTAGCCCAAATGATGCCATTTTTATGATTTGGCATCCTGACTGTAGATGAAGAATTCATCTGATGCAGCATCATGAAGAAAGTCAGCTTCATCCCAATCTTTAAGAAATGAACCACAAAACCATGCACAGTCTTCTCTCTGTTGCTGAGTGATGTTGGGCTTGCTGATAACATGAAATGGCTTGATACCAGATTTTTTCAACTCACGATATACAGCACTATAACTTCTCTTCTTTCCCTTTTGTTTCTAGTTCAAGCGCCAATTTTCGTAGATTTCTAGATCTACCCACTGCCTCAACTATGATGTCTTGTGATTCTCGAGAAAGGACTTCAGGCCTTTCAAGGTTCTCATTTTTTTCGCAATGACAGTCATATGGATTTTTTTTCCAGTTTCTTTAAACAAAGGATTCATCTCCTTTAATGTATTTAGCTATCCAGGAATGTAAAATGAAGGGTGCGCCAGCATCCCTGGCCTCTCTGAAAGTTATAGCCTGGATTCAGTCAATCCACCTGATTTCCTCCGAGTCATTAGCCATGGCTGTACCTATCTCCACCACTCAGTCTGAAAATACTTCAGATAATGTACTTGGAGATAGGCTGTAGCAGAAAACTTCATAACTTTCCATTTGTTCTGTGGAGGGGGGCTCTAATTTCGAAACACCCGATATATATAATATATAGATATATATATATATATATATATATATATATATATTATTATATATATATATAGATATAGATCACATATATATATGATATGATCTATATATATAATAAAAGGAGCCCATAAAAACACCAAAATAAGAGAGAAAAGTACTATATTTCAGAGACTGCTGTCTCCCTTTTCAGGTATATGAATGAGAAAAGTTTACAGAAAATGTGGTATTTATACCAAGAGATCCATCCACAGGTAAGCCAATTTAGGTCAACCCCGATGATAATCTTCCTTTAATCTTCTTAAGCGTTGGTTGAATGAAAATCTTGTCGATCACATCTGAATCCCATGCTCCTTTTGAGGCAGATGTTCATTATCTGCCTCTCTTTTATTAAGGCCGATTCCATCATTTAACTCTTGTAATGGCAGTTGCTGCTATAAATTATGTGACAAATTCCAGTTTATGCTATGGTTATGGTCATTTATATGGTTGAAAATAGCTGAGTTCTGCAGTCCATACCTAACTGACCATTTGTGTTGTATTAATCTCTGGGGAAGTGATTTTCCTGTAAATCCGATGTAAGATTGGTCACAGTTCTGGCATGGGATTTCATAAACCCCGGTATCCTTGGGGGATGTCTATTGTTGGACGTTAATCAGGGATTTGGCTAAGGTGTTTGGGTAAGTAAATGCAAAAGAGTTAGATTTTCCGAGGGTCTGAGTCACTGTCTTTATCCTGTCCAGGTGAGGAATTTTCAGTTTGTTGTTGTGTGTCTCTGTGGTCTTGTCTTTAGGGGGTCGGTAGAAAATTATGTTTGCTTTGTGAATTCCTTTCTCAATTATATGGTCAGGATACTTTAAAGACGAAAGTTGCTTTCGAATTAGTTCAAATTCTTTTTCCAGGAAATCTGGGGAACAAATTCGTAAGGCTCTTAAGAACAGGTTGACAGGTTGCTGACTACACCTATCTGATAGCAATGTCGTGATGGCTAAAGTTAGTAGTGAATGTATGAAAGTGAGAACATTGGTTTTCTGTATATGGTAAATTTGTATTGTGTCGTGTCTCTGATTATTAAAACATCAAGAAAAGGAATTTGGTTGTCTGTTTCCCATTCAACTTTCAATTTGATACTGGGCACTAATGCGTTTAATTTTGAAAGGAATTCATTAACTATTAGATGCACATAATTCAACTAACTTTATTATTTTATCAAGCGCCAATGGGAAATGATCTGAATAGCGGTACTGGTACTTTTGTAAATAGGGAATCTACGTCAAGGCTTAAAAGTTTTATGTTGTGAAGTGGTATATGTGCTTCTCTGAATTTGTGACTAAAATCTTCCGAATGTTTGATGTGACTGGGAGAAAAAGTGCCTAAAAAAATGGGAAAGGAGGCCAGCTAACCATTTAGAAATTTTGTAATTGAAAGCTCCGGCACATGAAACGAAAGGTCTGAATGGCAAATTGTCTTTGTGAGTTTTGGGAAGGCCATAAAAGTAGGGGAGTTTAGGATTAATTACTTTAAATTTCTCTAATAGTTCAATACTCTTTTCGTCTGGGCCAATTAATCTTACTTTCCAAAAAAATTCAGTGGGGACGTTTTGGAAGGGATTTTTCTTCAGTTTGTCGTAAGTGTTTGTGTCACTAAGGAGTTGGTTGATTTTGTCGAGGTAGAGGTCTTTGTCCATTATTACGATTTTGCCGTCTTTGTCTGATCTACTTATTATAACGGGGAACAGGATATTTCTTATTTAGGTCAATTAAAGCATTTAGTAACACTCCTTTTAAACATTCTTCACGGCTGCAGTTTCTGTCAGATATGAATTTATCAAAAGCCACTATGAAGTCTAGGTTGTTTTTGCAGTCTGGCATAAGGGCAAATGATAGGCCTAGATTTAAAACTAAATGTTGATTTACAGTAAAAGGGGTGTTGGTTAAGTTTAAAACTTTGTCTTGTTGCTCAAGATTATTCCATGCGCTATCGTTTATTAAGTTATTTAACTTGTGTAAAAGTCTGATGAAATGAGTCACTCTACTATAGGCAGCAATGTCGGAACTGAATGAAATCAGATACCTGTATATGTGGTCCGTAGTGAGGAGGCGAAGATTAGACTGAGTTCCATATATCACTCTGCGCAACATGAAGATGTCGTTTTTCGTGTTGGTGATTCTTTCCTCCAGGAAAATCTTGTGTGAGAGAGGGAAGGGGTCTTATTGAGCGTCCATCTCCCTAATCCGTACATTTTTGGTAGTACTTGTTCCTGGAGGCATTCTTCTAAGAAGTGTTTTGGATTTTTCAGCCGGTGGAGTCTGATCAGTTCTTTCTCAAACTTGCGAAAAACTGGCTTAACTTCTGTAAGTAAGTGAAGAATCATGAAAACGCAGTTGAATTCCATAATGGGCCAAAAATGACTGGTAACAATGTTGTTACAACAGAATTCCATCTAATAAAAGGAGCCCATAAAACACCAAAATATAGAGAGAAAAGTACTATATTTCAGAGACTGCTGTATCCCTCTTCAGGTATATGGATGAGAAAAGTTTACAGAAAATGTGGTATTTATACCAAGAGATCCATCCACAAGTAAGCCAATTTTGGTCACCCCCAATGATAATCTTCCTTTAATCTTCTTATGCGTTGGTTGAATGAAAATCTTGTTGATCACATCTGAATCCCTTGGTCCTTTTGAGAAGTTCATTACCTGCTTCTCTTTTATTAAGGCCGATTCCATCATTTGACTCTTGTACCGGCAATTGCTGCTGTAAATTATATGTGACAAATTACAGTTTATGCTATGGTTATGGCCATTTATATGGTTGAAAATAGCTGAGTTCTGCTGTCCATACCTAACTGACCATTTGTGTTGTATAAATCTCTGGGGAAGTGATTTTCCTGTAAATCCGATGTAAGATTGGTCACAGTCCGGGCATGGGATATCATAAACCCCAGTGTCCTTGGGGGATGTCTTTTGTTGGACGTTAATCAGGGATTTGGCTAAGGTGTTTGGGTAAGTAAATGCAAAAGGGTTAGATTTTCCGAGGGTCTGAGTCACTGTCTTTATCCTGTCCAGGTGAGGAATTTTTATTTTATTGTTGTGTGTCTCTGTGGTCTTGTCTTTAGGGGGTCAGTAGAAAATTGCATTTGCTTTGTGAATTCCTTTCTCAATATTATGGTCAGGATACTTTAAAGACGAAAGTTGCTTGCGAATTAGTTCAAATTCTTTTTCCAGGAAATCTGTGGAACAAATTTGTAAGGCTCTTAAGAACAGGTTGACAGGTTGCTGGCTACACCTATCTTGATAGCAATGTCGTGATAGCTAAAGTAGTGAATGTATGAAAGTGAGAACGTTGGTTTTCTGTATATGGTAAATTTGTATTGTGTCGTGTCTCTGATTATTAAAACATCAAGAAAAGGAATTTGGTTGTCTGTTTCCCATTGAACTTTAAATTTGATGCTGGGCGCTAATGCTTTTAATTTTGAAAGGAATTCAATAAAATTGCCCCACCTATTATCCCAAAATGTAAGAATATCATCTACATATCTCATCCACAGCATGTGTTTGGGTTTTATTGCATTTATTACTGTAGTTTCAATGTATTCCATGTACAGATTGGCTAAAACAGGACTTAAATGACTACCCATACTACATCCAAATTTTTGCTTATAGAATGATTCCCTGAATGAGAATACGTTATTAGATGCACATAATTAAACTAACTTTATTATTTTGTCAAGTGCCAATGGGAAATGATCTGAATAGGAGGATCATTTTTCCCACTAAAACTGAAGAACGCCCTGTACTGGTACTTTTGTAAATAGGGAATCTTCGTCAAGGCTTAAAAGTTTTATGTTGTGAAGTGGTATATGTGCTTCTCTGAATTTGTGACTAAAATCTTCCGAATGTTTGATGTGACTGGGAGAAAAAGTGCCTAAAAAATGGGAAAGGAGGCCAGCTAACCATTTAGAAATTTTATAATTGAAAGCTCCTAAATTGGCTTACCTGTGGATGGATCTCTTGGTATGAATACCACCTTTTCTGTAAAATTTTCTTATTCATATACCAGAAGAGGGAGACAGCAGTCTCTGAAATATGGTACTTTTCTCTCTATATTTTGGTGTTTTTATGGGCTCCTTTTTTAGATGGAATTCTGTTGTAACAGAACATTTTTACCAGTCTTATATGTATATATATATATATATATATATATATATATATATTATATATATATATATATATATATATATATATATATAGTGGACACGAAACGGAAGGCAACCACACACCACATTACACACGACAGCCTCTTCTCTCTCTCTCTCTCCAAGGAATCTCTCTCTCTCTTCGTTCCCTAAGGAATCTCTCCTCTCTCTCTCTCCACCTCTTTCTCTCCATTCTAACAGGTAATGAAAATGAGAGTTGCATCATAACATTAACGTTTATTAACAAGAATAAATAAATCAATCAACCAAGTAATCCAGTCTTACAGACTAACTCAAAAACAGTACAATGTCTAGTCACCAAAAAAAGTCTACACCCCTCTGGGAATTCTTTGTCCCCCGGTATTCCAGATCCGTCCAGACAACCTGACACTAAACACTATTAATAAAAAACTCCCCCGGCGAATGCCACGGCATCTTGCCTGTGACTTGAAGCCCTCTATCAAAATCCCCTCCCATAGGCTTGGGTATGAACTTTTAACAGAAAGAGGCGCACACGCACATACGAACACACAGTTCGATAGCGCCTCACGGTTCTAGCTGCATCCAGTTTCACAAAGGCACTTTGAGAAGAGTTCATAAACTGTCGTGCATTGACTCGTCGAACTAAGCACTTTTATCTCACGCCATCCCCAGAAACTCATTCATCAGCTACTCTCAGGTCGTCACCTCTACACTGTTCTCCACATTCCATAGGTCACTGAGAACACATAGACAAATATATTATTAATCAAAAACCCTAGGCCTTACAGATAGCTCGGCCACCTTATATGCTAGCCCCCGCCTAGCAAAATTGCTTATAACACAAAACACTGGCCGGCTTAAAACAAAATATAAGTAAAACTGCACGTCTCTGGCATTATAAAATAAAGTCTTATCACGCTTTAATCTCCCAATAACACAAGACGCATTTTCTCTCATATTTTCTGCATTAGGATTCTTGAATATCAATCTTCGCTTGTCTGCAAGTAGCTGAACAGACAGTAGACTGTAGCAGGCTGTAGGAAGACGGAATGCCTCCCTCATCGTAGAAGACTTCTCACGGCTTCTGTAGATCCCCAAAAGACACGCTGTAGAATTCTTGCGCGATCACCCACGTAGAAATTCTTGTAATCACCCTGGACAACATGGCAGCAACCTCTCTTCACGGCTGGTGGACGTCTTGCTGGTGTCAGGGAACGACTTTTGGTGTTAGTATGTCAGTCAAGTCTTTAATCAATCTAAGAAAATTAACCCAGACATACTACTTCTATCAAACAATGATCTCAAAAAGTCAGAAATACTAACTGAACGTCTCCCAATTAACTCCCTTTAATATGATTACTAAATCATAAGTCACTATCACAACTCTCAAAGAAAAAGAAACATCAAGTTCTACAACTCAATTCTCCAAACTCACACATCAGCACACACACAACTCAGAAATCACAGCAACTCCACGGAATTCTGCACTCACATTTCAAACTCGAATGTGCTCACAAGAAGAAAAAAGAAAAGATAAAAATCGCAATGAGCCCAAAGAAAAAAAAAAAGAATCTCGTAACACACAGACCCAAAAAATGTTCTCTCAAACTCTAATATTTGAACAACCCACAAAATCAGTAAAAATCTCCAACTTTTAACAGCAAAAACCCCTTTACTGCTCAATAATTAATTACAATGAGACTTAATGTCAAACTCCCATTTACGTAAGCAGCAACCCCCCAAAAAATTACATCTCTCGGTAAAATCAAATCTCCCGTCCAAAAAAGAAATGCTACTTAAGCTCAATCCCCAAATTACATCTCTCACAGGAAAAGGAAGAAAAACAATAAAAAAAAGGATAATCACAAGTAGATTTCCCCAATCACAAAATACATAATACATATATAATATGCATAACTCCCACGTTTTTCCCAAGAAATGCTCCATGTAAAGCCCCGGAATTTGCCAGAAAGCAAACTCTCACACATGCGCTTTCGTGAAATGCTATTGTCAACATTTCCAGATATTGCAAAAATTCTGATCTATCACCATCAGAGGAAAAAAGTCAGCACACGGCTCATCACATCGCTTGTCAGCAGAAAAATTGCCTGCGGACGCATGCTCAAAAAACAGCACAAAAATTGTCTAGTCAGACACATAAGTTTGGAAACTCATGATTCTCTAGAAAAAAAGGTCTAACTGACACATTTCACAGAATTAACTCCAGGATATGACTAATGTGTTCAAAAATTTGTCTCGAAGACTTATTCTCTCAACATGACTTTGCCTCAAATTATATTTCTCCAAGAATAACACACTTGTGAACATAAAAAATGCACACATCTCCAAATGACTCGTAATGCAGTAATGCCATTCGCCTCTAAATAGACACGAAACCAAAAAAGAGAAAGAACCACAGAAATCTTCTCTTGTCTCAAAAAAACTCCATAACCACAAAAAAAAAGGTCACCCGCCCAAGATTAATTCCAACTCCATATATAATTATGAGACACCATATTAATAATAACACCACTCCGGTTATAAAAATATTTCCTCCATTTGGTTATTTCTCTAATAGCCTCATGTCAGTAAAAAAAACACCACTCCAGGAATAGAGAATAATCACCTCCATTTCGGCAAATACAAAATATTTACCTCTATTTCCCCAATAACTCCATGTGGAACAAAACAAGGCTCCAAAAAATATATCTCCAAAAAATGTGCTCTCAAGGCAACTAACTCACTCACTCACAAATATTGCCCCATAATCTCCAAATATGTGTCTCCATTTGCAACAAAGATGGCTGCAAAATAATTGAACTAAACATAGCTCTCATATCACATTGGCAAATATCAAAAATGGCCAAAAATATATCTCCCATATATTATATCTCAAATCATAACTCCAAAATAATATGTACCTCCAATTATCTCTCCAAATATATCTCAATTATATCTCAATTATAACTCCAATTCCCCAGAGAATAACTCAATGTTATAGTCAAAAACTATAAAAACTCTCTCCATTTAGCATAACTGCTAAAAAAAAAAAAAAAAAAAAAAAAAGGGCAAAAACTCGGCATATAAAACTGTCTAGAAAATTCTAGAAAAAATCACCAATGTGCCACAAGTCATTATAACAGAACTCCAAATTCAAAGTGTCTAAGCCAAGACTTCTCCATATGCACTACGACATAGGCCACTAGAAAACTTAACCAAGTTTCCTATCTCTCACAAAGTTGTCACAAATACAACAAGGGTATTGTGCAAGAAAACTCACAATTTCTGGAACACAAATATCCAGAGAAAAAAATGTAGTGCCATTACATATGCATTCAAAACGTGCAAAAAATTCTCCCATATATTTCTCTATAGCATCAAATAGCTAAAACACGAACACGTTCCCGAACAATGACTCTAAGTCATGAACTGAGATATTAAAAAAAATATCCACACCAACTGGAGAGAAAAAATAAGTTCAAATTCACCCCTGGTAAAAAAAAAACTTGTGTCAGCGATGGCTAATTTCCAAAAAAAAAAGAAAAGAAAAATCAACAGCGCCATTAACTATCTCCCGTAACTCACTAGATGTCAAGCAATTATCTGCTGAACACATAAAAAAAAAAAAAAAAGATTTTACCTCCCTTGACAGCATTACAACGCCCACGTATTAGTATAAAAAATCAGTATCAGAAATATCATTATCACAAAATCACCAAAAAAAATTGCTATCATCAAAAACATCAGTATCAGTACAAAAAAAAAATATCACCAATGTCAATGCTTGTCCCTTCTCCAAAAATTCAGCAAAAGTTCAGCAAGTTTCCACACACTTCACCAAGATTCAGCCAGATTCATCAAGATTCAGCAAAACTCATCCCCGTGAATCACTGAAATATTCTCCAAAGTTACAAAAACTCAACAAATAACTAAGACAAGACTTCTCCCGTTAATTCATTGTAATAATTCTCCTTGAATAATTATCTGTAATAATTATCAACTGATCTCCCATGAAATATCTCAAAACTCTCGTAGCGGGTTGCGGAACTCAAAAATTTAATACCGTAGCCGCTATCGTTCAAAAAAGAAAACCGAAAAATTTACCGAAAAATGTAACGAAACGTCTTAACGAGTTAACGTATTGTTATTCGCCTGTTTAATATTGACCATTGGCCACTGCGGAGTCTGAGAGAGGCAGGATTGAACTTGTTTTGATGCCGCGGCACGGCGGCCCGTGCTGCCACTCCTCTAGCTTGGAGTCTTTGAGTTTTTTTTTTTTTTAAATCAGGACATCTTGAAGCCAAAGAGGTCGTCCCTCACCACCCACAACTCGTCTTCATGAGGGGGAACCTCAAGATCCTCAAGAAGCTGCAGGAGGAAGAGTAGGAGGAGGACTGAGGAGGAGTTTCAAAATATAAAATTTTTTTGCATTTTTCGTTCTGATTCAGCGATTTGATATTAAATAGAGTAAAAATACTTTATAAGGGTACAACTGTATCCTTGCAAAATATTTTTATTGGATTAGGGTAATACCCTCATGGAGTAAAAATAGTTTTTTCCCTATTTTGTGTTTAAATCAATAAATGTGTTAGAATTGCATTAAAAAACCTATTTATTTTGAGTTGTGCTTTGGTTGAGCTTTACAGTAAAAGTAACGATATAGGAGGTGCGGAGGTGTGGTTAGCAGTTTCCAAAATTTGAGTAGCGATGCCGAGCTCTGTTATATTATTAACTCTTTAATATTAAGTTAAGTATATCTTAGCTTTACCAGACCACTGACCTGATTAGCAGCTCTCCTAGGGCTGGCCCGAAGGATTAGATATTTTTACGTAACTAGGAACCAATTTGATACCTAGCAACGGGCCCTACAGCTTATTGTGGGATCCGAACCACATTATATCGAGAAATAAATTTCTATCACCAGAAATAAATTCCTCTGGTTCCGCATTGGCCGAGCCGAGAATCGAACTTCGGACCACCGGATTGGTAGCCGAGCGCGAAATCGACTCGTCCAACGTGGAACTTTAATATTAAGATTTATGTTGTTTCCCGGACTGGGTAATAGTTGGAAAACGAGCCAATTGTCTGAGGATGGTAATGTTAGTTGGAATTTTAGCGAATAGTACTAGATGCTTTTTAAATAGGTAGGAATTTCCTTCAAATTGACTGGATAAAGAGTTCAGTGTAAAAATCCAATACTTTTGCTTTGATTTCACATATATGTATAATTATAACAACTACAGATAAGCCACGGGCAATCGCACCAAGGTCTCTTTTATTCTATCTTTTAACAAAAAATAAAAAAGAAAATTCTTAAAGCATAAGTATTTTTGCACACACACTCTCAGTTATCTATTTCGACATACGTTCTTATTTGTAATGATAGAACAATTGCCCTTATTTTGTCATTATTATACTCGGCATTACTTGTCTTGACGCAAATGCTCTAATAATGTTCGTCAAGGATTTTAACAATAAATGACAAAGAGGAGATAATGCCTCGGTCTCTGCTCTTCCTGAGGTATTTTGTAACTTACTATCTATCTATCTATAATAAAAAAAATATATGAGTGGATATTTCTTGTTCGTCTGCCACGGGTGGGGGCTGGTAGACACATCCCCCCTCCTCCTGCAAACCTGTTTGTCCCGCCTGGACTGGGGTCGGGGATTGGGATAGTGGGGGAGACATGACGGCAACGCCGGTTCCAGCACAGCGTACCACGCACCATCAAGCTCGTTTTGTCTATGATCGGCAAAAAATTTTCCTAGGCAATCACGTGTTACTATCTTAGCAACCCAGTATTATGGTGGATATGGGTTGAATTCAATTCTTAGCAAATGAATATGAATCCATCAGATATGTGTACAGTAGAGTTGAAATCAACTTATTTCTCTTGATACCTG
The DNA here is from genome assembly GCF_015104395.2 of Macrobrachium nipponense. NCBI lineage: Eukaryota > Metazoa > Arthropoda > Malacostraca > Decapoda > Palaemonidae > Macrobrachium > Macrobrachium nipponense. The sequence goes on from NC_061089.1 coordinate 9,485,094, forward strand.
GAATGAATAAATCTCTCTCCTCTGATCAAAACTAAGAGGTATATTTTCGAATCGTAGCCAGGGCAGAGGAACTTATCGGATATTTCCCTTTGGTGTAAGATATTCCCCTGGACATTATGCCATTCACTCTATCTTAGAAACCTTCTCATCATTTCTGGGCCATTTAGATGTTCCGCTCCGATGACTTTCACTTTACCTATCCAGCCATATGTTTTCTTGTCCACCATCTACATGATACTTCTTATCGATACACCAGTTTAAAATCCGTCACAATAAGATTTTAAGCTGAATAACCTTTATTTATAAACACATATTTCTTTTGTTTTTCCGCAGTACCAAGAATACACTTCCATTAAGGAGAGTGGAAACAAAATTCCCTTTATACATTTCCATGTTAACCTTCGTAGATATTCTAAGGCTATTGTGTTGAAAATGTCATTAACAAGAAGATCAGAGATCCAGCCCCTGAAATTAATTATATGATTGTTTCCTTTTCTTTACGCTAGCTTCTGTATACGTATATATCTTAAGTAACTCATCTCGAACTCCAAATATCTAAGGTTACATACCTTAAGATGTCTATGAAATCTGTAATCTATAATTGTATTATTGTAAAGGGAACAATATCAATATGTGAATTCGTGTATGCACCCCTTTGCTGTATAGTACGTTAGTTTCGAAACCTTTAGGTATTTTGTTTAAATATAGTAGACATAGGAACGAGAGTTCAGTATACATTTTTTATTGCATAGAACCATCTTTAACATTTTCAACAAAATACAGTGGAGACTAATTCTCCCTTTCCTAGATGTTTATGTAAGTAAAATCATTATATGTTGCGATAGAAGTCCAGGAAGTGGGAAAACTAACAAGGAAATAAAGAAAAGAATCCAATTAATGCCGTCAAGTGGAGTTGTTGGAACGAAATCCTTACATTTAGAATGCGCTCTTTAGATGGGAAGGGAGCAATACCTGCTATCGAACATCCGGTGTAGGTGCATAAAGCTGCTGAAGATGTTGGAGTTTTGTGTACCGAGAAGCCATTATGAATGAAGAGTTTTAAAGATGGGCTCGCAAGTCACTCTCAGCCAGTAATTTTCTGATAAGTTTTTGTGTATATATATATATATATATATATATATATATATATATATATATTAATTATATATATATATATATATATATATATATATATATATATTGTAAGGTTTTACAGTAGTTTCATTATTTGAAAATGTAACAGCCAGGTGTGGCTTGTTAGATTGTTTCACCTTCCCTCCTGTGTTTTGTTTTGTTGAAGTGAGGCGACTTTTGCCGCCCATTTCTATTCTAAGCAGCTGGGTTCAGCACGGCAATCAGTGCAGATCTCGACAGGTATTGGTTACATGTTGGTCACGGCCGGTCGAGGATGAGAATACCAGTTGAATCTTCAGCAGTTTGGAGTATTTGCTCAAAGTAACAGTGTCTGCTACCAGTTTGAATCCTCTGATGAAGGATAAATGGTGGCTAAAACATGGTCATCACTCATCGGTGGAGTTCCCCATATGACGACAATAAGACTGTTGTGTCGTTCGTCTTGTTGGCGCATCTGTGGTTGTAATGCAGTCTTAGAGTTCGTCAGGGGATTCATCCTTTGTCAATTGAGATTATGACTGAAGACTACTGCGTTTTACATTACGTTATATAATTCATTTATTGATTGTTTATACTACTGGATCCAGGTATTTTTCATGTCATTTGTTGGCATGTGTATGGCCCACTGTTTTATTATGTGTTTGGGTGTTTTTACATTAATTTGTTTATGAAATGCTTTATTATTGTATTGAACAAGTGCATGGTTCTGGGTGTTTTCACATTAGTTTATGATGTTGGATAAGTGCATGGCCTTGGTAATTTGTTTGACATTCTTAATTATTTTTAGGGTTTATATAAAGTACTGCTTTTGTGCTATGTTACTGTAATACTGCTGTTGTGCTAGGTTATTTTTGCTAATGCTATATTGTTCATTTTGATTATGTTTTGGCTGAACCCTCAACTCTCCTCAGAATATATAAATTGCTTTTTACAGGAAATATATTTAATAAACTAATTTTAAGGTATTATCTTGGTTTATTTGCTCTTTCCTCCTTGTTTTGTCTTTGGGCTCCCTGGTCACTCCAGTTCCAGTTCTTTTTTAATTGAGAGCCTAGTAGAACAAAGACTGGCTCGTGACAAATGGCAACATTGCCAGGATCGTATCTGTTGTTGCTAGGGGTTCTCTGGCAGTCTTGGGGGAGCAAATGTGTGTTAAGTTAAAAAAAATCAAATGTGTTTTTTATAGGTAAGGAGGTATAAGGTTTTACTGTAGTTTCATTATTTGGAAATGTAACAGCCTTTTGTGGCTTGTTAGATTGTTTCACCTTCCCTCCTGTGTCTTGTTTTGTTGAAGTGAGGCGATGTTTGCCGCCCACTTCTTTTCTGAAGCAGTTGGGTTCAGCACAGCAGCCAGTCCAGATGTCGACAGCAGCTATTATTGGTTACCTGTTGGCCATTGGCGGTTGAGGATGAGAAAACCAGTTTGCTTGGAGTAGCAGTGTCTGCTACCATTTCGAATCCTCTAATGAAGAATGAATGGTGGCTGAAATATGGTCATCAGTGGAGTTTCCTGTGTGACAGCAGGAAGACTGTTGTGACTCTCGTCTGGTTGGGGCATCTGGTTGTGGTGCAATCTTAAAACTCATCAGGGGTTTCATTATTTCACAGTTGAGATTATGAGTGTGAAGAGTAGGGCTTATTTTTATCTAATGTTACATAATAACATTTATTGATTGTTTATACTGCCTGCTGGATTCAGGTATTTTTTACATTATGTATTGGCAATTCTATGGCCCAGGTCATTTGATAATAACCTGTTTTATTATATGGATTATTGTTTTGAGCATTGGTAAAGATCTGGGTTTTGTGACATTAATTTGTGATGTCGGGTAATATTTACATGGAATTTTTTTTTAGACAAAAATCTTACCAACAATTTTGCCCGAAAATGTTATATGGTTTAGGTATGTGGATGATATTTTCTGTATTTGGCCAGTTCACAGAAATCTGCAGGAATTTCTGATTAAGCTCAATAATTTATTCCCTTCTATAAAATTTACTGTAAATAGAAATTTCACCTTTTCAGTCTTTCAAAAATCAACTAAAATTGACTCTTGTTCATTGTTATTCAATCACCATCAAAATGTTAAATTCTGTTTTTTCTGGGATGTTCTTAAGAGCTCTGCATGTCTATAGCTTGCAGTTTATTGACGCTGAGACTGAAACTGTCTGATATTGCCTTGAAACTTAAATACCTAAGAACTTTTGTAGATGTAGCATGGAAAAGAGTGAGAAAAACATTTTATTTAGCTAATGACAAACTTGAATTTAGTAAACATAGATATTTTAGGGATTTTAACATTAATGTTGTTTTCAGTAATATTAATGTTAAGAGTAATTAATTAAAA
>NC_061089.1:9493575-9498575 GCF_015104395.2 Macrobrachium nipponense
AAACAGTTTGACTATTTTGAAAAGCGTTCTGCTGTGAAATTATTATTATTATTATTATATTTCTTTTTTTTAAGTAAAAGTTGCCATTAGTGTCATTTTCAAAATTAATATTTCTATCAAAATTTCATTTGGTAAAGATTTTTCTATGTATTATTATTATTATTATTATTATTATTATTATTATTATTATTATTATTATTATTATTATTATTACGCCTGGACTTCCATGAAATTTTCCGAGTTTTGATGACATTTCAAAAATAGTTAATTACAAACATATGATTGTTTAGGTAAAAGCAATAAACTACACGTGGAATGGAAAAAAAAAATATTACGCAATGTCTAAACAACAACTTAAAAATGCATCAATAGACAACAGTTGCAGAATAGGTCAGGAAGACAATTCATGAGAATATTCTAAAAATGTTAAAAAATTGGGATTGACAGCTATACTGTGTTGGATAATGTAACATCTTAATATCTGAACATATAAAAGATGCTAATGATCTGTGATAGGAGAAGTAACCAGAAACTCCTCAGAGACAAGGATATGATAAGTGGCTTTTTGGAGCTAAGTATATCGGTCAGGAGACTAATATCACAAAAGCTTGATAATATCAATAATACTACTGAAGATTTACAGATAACGTTTTCGTTAGTTGCAAATTCTCCAGCAGCAGTAGTAACTCAGAGGAGAGCCTATTCTCATCAACAGACGGCAACATCATTTCATGCTAATTTTAGACGCTTTTGATAACTTCAACTTGATCAATACATGAAATGAGGTAATTCTCTCGACAAGGAATATGGATTAATAATCAAAAGTATTGGTGCAGTAAATGGTGGAATAAATACCACATTTCACACGCTGAAACACTCACAATGTAGTCAAATGTCTATCCTCAAATAAAGGTCGACATTGCAGATGTCGAATAACCGAAGTTGCTATATATATATATATATATATATATATATATATATATATATATATATATATATATATATATATATATATATATATATATATATATATTATATATATATATATATATATATATATATGATAGGGCTTTCTATGTTGAAAAAGGTACATGTGCATCCGTTACTTAAACAAAATGCTTATATTTTCTAGGTGACAAATTTTATTTACACTTTACAATATCACATCATGGATCTTTATTTAAGATATAAACTTTCGCTTGTGAGAATCCGAGACACAGAACACATGTCATCTATGACGTATATTTGAGAACTTTTTATGAGAGCACTTTTGAATAGTACTCCATATTTTAAAACAAAAAAGTAGTAAATAAAAGAGCACATGCCCGCTACGAGAGAGAGAGAGAGAGAGAGAGAGAGAGAGACCCAACTGTTACTTTGTTTCACCCACGTAGTAAAAAAAAAAAGAGAGGTAAAGAAAAGAACAGTTTTTGTTTGCGTAGAAGAGCGAATAGCTTAAGGCTTTCATTGTGTTCGAGGAGATCGTAGTCAGGCTGATTGCTCGTACACAAAGAGCCTCATTTATAAAAAAATTATCACTTCAACATTTAAGGTCAAATTACTCTTATTAACATGATTGTCCTTAAGTGCATTGTGGCTGCAATATAAATGACTTACATGTCAGGTGAAGGCGTCCTTTTATCTCTGCTAATTTGACAGTAATTGATGACAGAGTTATTTTGGGGTTGACTCCCGACGACTCCTAATTACAAAAGCATTTTTCACAACGGAGACTTAATGAAACTTATGGCAGGTTGACTGGGTAAGCGTACTAAATGAAAGGGCCTGAGGCCACACTGGTCAAGAAGCAGACATTCTTTTTACAGGCCATAATTTGTATACCTTTCTAGAGCCAATATTGCAGTTTTCTTGAATATTGGTTGCTTTATTTTTATCGTTATTCCTACCTTTCGTATGCCTGTCCCTGCATTGTCACTCGTTTATTTGGCTTGTCAACAAATGTACGCGAGTAACTCATACCCAGTACTTACAGCATACACACGCTATTTGGGTTTGAATGCGAGCCGTGTACTTTAATCATGGCCCTATTCAAGGTGAAAGGCGATGGTGCGCACTCGTTTTGGGAACTGGAAGCTAAGCTTGTTTTATTTATTCGCAGGCGTGTGTATCTAATTATTTATTCATAAATGCAAGCAGTTGGCAGCGAGACCTTACATGTGTAGGCGACCAATAACACGAGGGCAGTAAATTCCTACCAGAGCCATTACATTGGAAAAGTCAGACTGGCTTTGTTTTGGGAAATCTCACAGAATCCGCACATAATCTTTCAAAAGCCTTTTATATAAATGGAATTGTTTATTTTCTCACCAGTTTAAGCATTATTGGTTGCCTATCGGAGGTTGCTTCACTGTGCGCGTAGTTTACACGAAAAGTTATTTATAACCCGTATGAGTTTAGAATTTCAAACCAGGCTTAAGTATGTAGCCCTTGTACTTTTAAACTCGTTTTTATGCCTTTGTATCACGCGTTAATGTCTCCAGATTTGATGGATATACGCTTTTATTTTACGTGTATCTGAAATTTCTTTTTCTTCTGCCCATTCTTTTTTGCTTATAGCTCTTTGTGGAGTACTAGATAAATTCCTTACTTTAGAGAGGAAGTTTCGTTGTATAAAAGACTAATCTCAACTGGTAGGCACGAAAGTACGCAATCTGGAGCAGACAAGACAATGTTATTAATAAATACGGAGGAGATTGTAGCATTTTTTATTATTATTGGTAATGACGGTATTGTCGAAAATGACGCTAAATGAACATGAATATTCGAATCTGTTTTGTGGACTAATAGCATCTCTTCCGCAGAGGCAAACATTATTAAATGTGAAAATATCACTGCCTCAGTTTTGACCCGACTAACATGGAATCAAAATAAATTTTATTTGAAAGAATGGTGTCGATAAATGAACCAGGCATAAAAGGTACTTAAAAACCTACAACATACGTACAAATATGGGAAATAGTTATTCTGATATTTTTTTCTCATGATATTGAGGAAGATGGCATCCATTTTTTGTCGGAAATGCGATCAAGAGTGTGTACTAATAGACCTTTGCCTCAATTAATGTTATTTTCTTGTTAACCGTATTAATGCAGACTCGAGATTTAGGATACAATGATTTAAAAGAAATTATTACTATATTCCCATGGGAACAATCAGTTCTATGTTATTTTTTACTTAAGTGTTCAAATAATCATTATTCGTTTGCCCAAAATCAACACAAATTTTCTGTTGGAATTGGTCAAAAGGCTAATGCTCTTTTTTGTCCGCCTGATTCAAAAATCACGGCATTATTTGGTGTCATTATAGTATGGTAATAAAACGTCAAAATACTGTTCCTGAAGCCAAACAAAAGAAAATAACGGTAATTTCAGCCTAGGTCTTTACACTCTTGCTCATTTTTGCACAAGATGTTCGATGGACATTATAATTAAACAAGTAAAAAATGCGCCGAAGTTTCTTCGGTCCAGTCGGTTTTCTTAAAGCGTATAATGAAACACTCGACCAAGGTCTACGAAACTCTCAACCACAGCGCATGAAACTTTCAGCCACGGTCCGGTGGTAGCCTGTGTTGTTGGCACCGATAGCGTTCCCGGACGCACTATCATGGCCCTCTTTAACCTTAAATTAGATAAACAATACCGAGGCTAGAGGGCTGCAATTTGGCATGTTTGATGGTTGGAGGGTGGATGATCAACTTATCAATTTGCTGCTCTCTAGCGTCAGTAGTTTTTAAGATCTAACAGTGGACAGAAAAATACGGATGGACAGACAATAGTTTTATTTAACAGAAATCTAAAAGTAATTAAATTCGATAACCCTACTTGATGTCCATAATCCCTCCTCGCTTTATCAAGTTATCTGAGATACCTTTAGATAACTCTTCCTGGCCTACCACAAAAGTGAACTAAAATGATTATGTATCCTTTTGATTATAAATTAGGCTACTGTTTGTAATTTGGTTGGAAATGCCTTAGAATATCGGCAAAAGTTCATGCAATCGCCTGCTTCATTACTCGTAGTCGTATAGTCAGTTGATGTGGGATTAATATATATATATATATATATATATATATATATAATATATATTACTATACATATATACATATATATATTATATTATATATATATATATATATATATTCTATATATATATATATATATATCTATATATTACCTATATATATATATATTATATATATACTATATATATATATATATATATATATATATATGTATATATATGTAAGTATATATATATATATATATATATATATATATATATATATATATATATATATGTGTGTGTGTGTGTGTGTGTGTGTGTGTGTGTGTGTGTGCGTGTGTGTGTGTGTATAAAGAGAGAGCAAGAGAGAGACAGGCAGACAGGCAGACAGACAGAGAGATAGGTATAGTGTCCATAAAGTCTCTTCATAATTGAAAAAATATATTGTAGAAGCAAATGATCAGACAGACAAATAAGTGGAAATTATTACAGAAGGACGAATAGATATTGATGTTTTTTGCCTCATTTAATAGATCTCTTTATGGGCACTATTAGTTTCACAAAACACAGCAAGATAGTACTCGATTTCTTGCCATGTTCGATGAAGCATAGCCTCATCACTGGTGGCAATGGCATTCACGTTCTTTTGCTTGAGATCAGTAATGTTCCGTATCTTTATTTGATACATGGTATCTTTAACATAACCTCAAGGGAATCGAGCCATCCCTGCCATTCCACCGATCTGGAAATGTTTGATTTAGGAACCCACACACACGTAGTGCCCATGATGCTGTACCACCTTGATGGAAATTCATGGTTAGTTAGAGGTCATCTAGTTATAGTGCGACATATACTCTCAAATAGTCAAGGTAAACAGCTGCAGTAATTGATGTCATTTTGAAGAAAAGTGGACTATTATTCAATTACACATGATCCCACCCCACACATTCACCTTTGGACTATCTAGGTGAAGTTC
>NC_061089.1:9508575-9521075 GCF_015104395.2 Macrobrachium nipponense
TGAACGAGAATTCGGATACCCTAAGATTCAAATACTTCCAATCAGTCTACTCAAGATTGGTGTATTCTTTAACTACAATGACAAACTGCAGACCCTCATGAGATCTAACATTATTGAATACCTTAATGATCAGAAACATAATTTTTACATTAGTTATTTAACCCCTTCTTGACTGGACACTCGTCACTGCCAGATGACGAAGTAGATCTAGCTTATAGTTTGATTTTTATTCGTAACTGTGATCTTCATGACCTCAACTTCGTTATAGTATCACCTTCTTTAAATACTTTCACAGATATTGCTTAGGGGAATTGTTTCCAGGGTTTATTCTCAGGCCTCCTCCATCCCCTCACTGGGCATATTAGGTCACTGAATCCCATAGAACCTTTTACTGGCGTAGTAACTCATTGGTCAACCAGTTTAATCAGTAAGCCTTTATCCTTCACCTCTCGATTTCAATTTCGAAATAATTTAATCAGTCTCGATCACTGCACCTTATATGGAAGCATAGTTATTTTATCAGCCGTACGTAACTCAAATTATAAAAAAAAACTAATACATGAGTAATGAAATCAGTAGGCTTTTTAGAAAGCCATATAAATGGCTTTGAAAATTCTCACGTTGAATAGGGGAACCACTAACTGAATTATTTAGAAATTAGCTATGACAGATACTCTTTTGAAGGAATTATATCAGTTATAAAACAATATTTCGTGTATGTTTCTGTACAAAATTTTGCCGAGACTCCCTCGTAAATCAAGAGTTTTTTCTATTTTTGGGTCTCCCAAGCTATCAGGATTACTATAGCCTTGCTAACGAGCATGAAGAACGCAAGTTTGTTTTATTTTTTACGTTATTATCACCAAACATTTTTCCAAGAGTAAAGAAGTTTCTTTGATATTTTTTTTCCTAACCCGCGTAATGCAAATTTAAACTCTAGCGTTGTGGTAACTTCATTAATCTCTGCCGACTTTTATGGTTTCACGTATATATACACAATAATATATATATATATATATATATATATATATATATATATTATATATATATATATATATATATATATATGTGTGTGTGTGTGTGTGTGTGTATGTGTGTGTATATGTGCTGACCAACCTGGCGCTGACCAGGAAAACTGTGAAGGACTCAAAAAAATTTTCCTGCACCTCCTTGTGCTAACTGTTCCTTTTATCAAGAAGTTACTCTACTGTCTGCCCATTACTGTACTAACTGTCCTTTTTATTCAAATATTACTGTTTTTTACTGTCCCATTCAACCTGATGTTACTGTAGTGACTGTTCCATTTATCCATTTATTACTGTGGTGACTGTCCCTTTTATTCAGGTATTACTGTACTGACTGTCCCGTTTATCCAGGTATTATTGTATTTTTTGTCCCTTTATCTAGTAGGTATTATTGTAGTGCCTGCCCCATTTACTATTCTGACTGTCCATTTTATTCAGATATTACTATAGTGACTGACCCATTTATTTAGGCTATACTAACTGTCCATTTTATCCAGAAATTACTTTGCTGACTGTTCCATTCACCCATATATTACTGATGTGACTGTCTCTTTTATCCAGGTATTAATCTGCTGAATTTCCTACTTATCAAGGTATTACTGTTTTGAATCTAAGTTGGGTCAAATGCTGGCCACGTGCCTAATTTTGTCTAAATTGGTCAAGTGGTTACCATATAAGTTCCAAAGGAAGGGGATGGCGAATGGGAAAAGGAGAAGGGGAAAGGGGTACTTTCAGGTTTGAAACCTACACTATTATCTAAGTTTGGTCAAATGATGGCCACGGGCCAACTTTTACCTAGATCGGTCATGCGGTTTGCATTCTCTATAGCATACAAATCTACAAACATACAACTGTACTCAAATACTAACATACAAACGTACACATACAAACATTCACTTTTATATATAAGATATGTATGAATGTATGTATGTATGTATATATAATACATGCGCATGTGTTCTCGCAAGTTTGTATTATTTCACTAATATGCGGTTTCTTCTATTGATATGAAAATTATGGCTAACAGAGAATACAAACCAGTCACTGTCTTGTATATCCTTAGAATTCTCCGTAATTTAGTCTCTCCTTGCCTAAAGAGAAATCAAATTTTAAGTGTTATTTTGCAGAAAGATAAAGTTCCTCCTTTGGCTCACTTCCCATTTGCCAAAAGCACTCAGTACCAATTAGGGTTATCGGTAGTATAAGAATAATTCAACAGAAAAAAACCCCAATGTCACTGGTGGCAAACTCCGTCAAACAGATAAAAATATGAAAATTTTGCTCTTTATTTATTTAGAAGTATTATTTCTGGTTGATACAACAAGTATAAAAAATGAGTTACCATCTTTCAACATTCATTGCGTGTTATACTTTAGATTGCTTACCACAGTGAGAGTTATAACTACATGCAGCGAAGATTAACGCTATACGATTCTATTATTCATATGAGCTGATCCATTTCTTGTTCGTCTGACTAATTACATGATTGACTAAGGACTAAGGACTAACATTGCCTAGCTTTGGAGTTCAATACGCGACATACATACACACACACACACACACACACACACACACACACACACACACACACACATATATATATATATATATATATATATATATATATATATATATATATATATATATATATATATATATATATATATATATATATATATATATATATATATATGTGTGTGTGTGTGTGTGTGTGTGTGTGTGTGTGTGTGTGTATGTCGCGTATTGAACTCCAAACGATTGTATAGTAATGATATACGTATATATAATCCCAAGTATGATCGTCTAATGACAGCATATACTTGGTCTCAATAATATTACTTACAACTGCGCTGTCAATTAAGAAATGGGAGATGAAAGTTGTCCCCCTCACACCATAAGGGTGAGATTTGGAATGGTTTCCTTAGACATATTTCCCCATCTGTGTGAAGTCCTTCCCAGAGTCCATCTCATAAGTCATTTTTGGAGTATTTTGATTTTTGGGTCATTAACATAGAATCGAGAAGAGTTCCCCCTTTTAATCCTAGATAGTAAATGGCCTGTCAAACACCTCGAAGACTGGAGAGAAAAATCAGAAATTAAGAGAGGTACAGTGTGCCAGCAGAGGTCTGGCTGTTCAGCAAGGGGACGAGTTGTTTGATTATCTATGATTTTAAAATGGTCAATTCATGGCTGCTGGAAGCTCGCCCTAAAACTGAAAAGTTCTTATTTTCAATAGAAGTTTTACACATTCCCTGTCCTTTAGCTTACTCCATGATGAGAGTCTATGCATACCTTCAGAAGCCTCCTAGTGGATCCAATATAAGCTACTACTATGGATTCACAGCCGGTGTCCTGGTGTTTTTCCGGAATAAAATTTTATCAATGTACTTGACAAAGATGACACTTTGTCACAGAGTGTCTTTCATCCCTACATAATTTTTTTATTATATTCTGTATTACAAAAGCTGCATAATTCTGGTGAGTGTAAGAGCAACACCGACTTCTTGTAGACATCGCTGGCAAACTAGTTGCAATGTCTTTCGAAGGTATAATGAAGTAACTTATGGCGTCATTAACTTGCCTCCTTCTCGATGATAATTAGCTATTCGTGAAAAAGTCTCAACCTCTAGGTCTCTGGCAACAATGAAATACAACCAATACTTCTTTTTTACACTTTGTATTAGTGGTGGTAGTAGTAGTAGTAGTAGCCTTGGATGTCCTTACCCTAAAAAGGGCCCTATTATTCATTTACCTGTTCAAACTTATGTAAGGTTTGCCACGGGCCTCCTCACTTCTAATTAATTGTACAAGTCGGAACACATAAGCTGTTCTGCAACCATGGGGACAATGACTTATCATGCCACCATTCATGAAGCCTTGACAAGGTACAAATATTCATTCAGAATTTTAGAGACAGCTGTTTGTCGACATCACCTTGTGGGAGGAGTCAGTACTACGTCATATGTTTACGTCACGTATAACTTTGAACTCATACATTAAAGTGTTCTGCCACTGGCTTCGGCTCCTTTATTTTACTCATATGATTATACTTTTCCTAATATATGTAATAAAGAATGCTGCCGAAAATTAGGTAGGAATGTAAAGTATACTATGGTTAAGTAATATTTTTGTCAAATGCACGCAAAAGAAGTTTTTCTGGAAAAATACCGGGACAAAGGCTCTGAATCTCATAGTAAATTACACTTAGGACACGCATAGCTATACACACACCCAGAGGACACATAAGAGCACAAATGATTTTTGAACTTGAATAATGACCCAATGGTAACAGGATTAATGGGTAGCAAGTGAACCTAAATAGCTCCAAACTTACTTTGGATGTGTCGTGTGAAGGTTTTTCAATAAGTATATTCATATATAGCATCACGTTTTATATATTTCGTGATCAAGTTATAAGATTATTTATATATATATATATATATAGCATATATATATATATATATATATATATTATATATATATACATATATCATCTATTATATATATATATATAGATATATATATATATATATATATACATATATATATACAATATATATATATATATAATAAATATATATACCTATATATATATATATCTATATACATAGATATATATATATATATATATATATAATATATATATATATATATGATATATATTATTATAACCATATAATCTTAAATTAATATGTATGTATAATATTATCTTATAATATATATATTAGGTATAAGTTATACTATTAATATATATTATACTATATACATAATAATATATATATATAACAAAAAATTATATATTATATATATATTATATATATTAATATATATAGTATATATATATACATATACATAGTATTAGTTATATATTATATATATATATATATATATATATTATTAATAATATATATAGATAAAAGATATTATATATTATAATATAAGATATATATATATATATTATATATGTATATATATATATATATGGTATATCTAATATATATATATATATATATATATATATATATATATAATAATATAGATATATATACATATGTCTCTGAGACAAAGAATGAAAGAGCATTAAATTTGTTGGGAGTAGTAGTTTCAACAGAGCTCTAGATTAAGGATTGTTTCATGGTATAATTAATTCACACTGCAGAACAACGTTTGACTTTTGCAATGATGAAAGGGTGGCACTAAAAAAAGAAAGCAGTGGGAAATTCCTTCATAAAATGAAATTAATTATATGACTAAATATATCCGCAACGTATTTTCTGATGACAAAACCGAAATAAGATAAAAATAAAAATCATCCACCTTCAGATGATCTATTATTAACAACGAGTTCTGAGGTCGGAAATAGTCGGGTGAAAAGCATTAAAAGAATGAGCCGTTGCAGTTCAGTGTTTTTGAGGTAGAAGTGAGGAACCCGAGCGAAAAAGGCGAGGGGGGAAAACACAAAGGAACTTCGCTTTCTAGGAATCTGAGGACTTTTTTGTACACTTCGATTTTCTGGTGCATGACCTAGACTTTCAACGTTTATCTGGGGAAGAGGGATAGAAAATATGGAACCAGTTGCTGGAGAATAAAACCTCTGGTGTGCGTAGATGTTTTCAGATAAGTTTCCCCCACAGCAAATGGTGTTGTTGTTTTCCAAATAAAGAATCAATTACATCATGTGACGGAAAACAACATGTCACAAATAACTACACGTATTCATTCGTTTCATGTTCATAATATTACTAAAGGTACTTTTTCCTGGTTAGCAAGAAGATACGTCATTCTTCCGAATATTGATCTTGAAGGAGGATATAACCTGGAAGTAATTGAATATTGATTCTTTCTTCAAGCAATATGTAAGAAAAAGTTATAAAAATCCTTTCGAAATACCTTGGTAGTATCAGCAAGGACGGGAAGGGAGGGTTAACAAAATAGAGTAAAATGGAGAGGAGTGTTGGTGAAAACAAGAGAAGAAAGAGAAAGAGCTCCCTATGGGAAAAATAGACCCAATGGAATAAAAAGGAAAAAGAAAAAACTTACCATTGGGAAATGAAAAAGAAATCCTAAAAATAGTAAACACGTAGCTTTTCATTTCTAAAAGAAGACTAGGAACGATCAACTTAAAAATTATAGATATATGCATTGTTAACTGTATTACATATTTGAAGCTATTTTATATTTTGTTTATTACATCTTTCTTCAGTCTGACTTATCATCAGCTTTAGCGTTACGGAATTACAGCGGTGTTTCAGATATATAAGGACCGAAAATTATATACGATACGTGTTGACTGAATGAAAGTTTTGTACAATTTGACGTGTTGCTAATAGAAAGTTTAAAATTGGTGCACTCGTTGAGTTTATTTCATACTTTGTCCATTAGTCCAAGATCTGAGACAAAGGTTTATGTGTAACTTCTCTCATCTTCTCTCTGTCTCTCATGTTTTATGAGGCCGTTGTCATCACTATAAATAACTATTTTCGCTCGTTCCTCAGGACAAGAATGGCAAGAATTGTCGAACTTTTCAGATGATCCTTAATAAGGTCGGTTCTTACCCAAGGAGTACAACAAGATTTTGTGTATGATCTAGCAGTAGTAGAACTATTTACGCCCTTTCTGTAAATAATTGAGTGCCTGTAGTATCCTCTAACAGAGGCATGCTTGATCAGTATTTCTAGATTTTGTTTTATAACCAATAGAACTGATGAGGCTATGCAAGAAATTTTTATTATCGTGGCATTACTTTTCTGACATTTCCTAGAACTAGAATTTCAATCCAAAGATGAAGCTGTTAAGATACTCGAAAGGACTTTATACATTTTGTATGATGCCTTCAGATATATCTTATTGTTTATCATTCGTTAAATGAATTAGGTTTTATTCAATGGCAACACGTCTTGCAAATACTTATTCGCTTTGTAAATATATTTTTTTTTAATGATAGGATCTAACGCTTTCTTCGAAACTTCGATTTTTTTTAATTTCGTAAATCATAATTTGGTGTTGTGTTGTAATGGTTATTCTAAACAGATCTTATAATTAGAGCTACAATTTATAATACGTTGCTCTGTCACGATCGGTAAAATTGCAAGTACTAAATTTGATAGAAAGGAAAGAGGAATCGTCTGAGGACATGATGGATCATGATAGAAATATAAAGAAAAAAATGTGGATATTACGAACCTAGTGTTGGGCAATATTTAATTGGTTTCTTGTCGAAATCCAGCGATGAAATACTTAGGAGTAACACCTAAAAAGAATTTGTGAAAGAAGATATATCTATATGAAAGCGCAAGAAAAGGAAAAAAAATAGTTTATTTAATATCGATTTTTTGTCCATTGAGCGTAAAAGTCGAAAAACGAATACCCACAGAAATATGAATATGGGTGTTACCTTATTTTCACAATTTTTTATCCATGCACTTTTCCAGGTTCAAATTAACCGAGGTCAACTAAGACCACGCTTCTTTAGATAACCTCATTCGGCACAGGTCATTGGAATTTTAACCTCATCCATAAATGTCAATCCTTTAATCATGAAGGTTTATATTTTGCAATTAATACTCCTATGAAAAGATGGCTAAAGACTACAATACCAAGCATAATATGCGCCGACAATCGAGTTGTCTGTACAGCGTATATGAAACTCTCATCCCCAGCCCATGAAACTCTCAGCTGCTGCCCATGAAACTTTCAGCCACGTCCCGGTGGTGGCTTGTATTGTTAAGTTGTTGTCACATATAGCGGTGCCTGACGCACGATTATTGCCAACTTTAATCTTAAATAAAAAAAATAACTACTCCAGCGACAGGGCTGCAATTTGATATATTTGATGACTGGAAGTTAGATGATCAACATCCCAATTTGCAGTCCTCCAGCTTCATTAGTCTTTAAGATGTGAGGGCGAGCAGAAAAAGTGCGGACTGACAAACAAGTAGCCATCTCAGTAGTTTTCTTTTACAGAAAACTAAAAATGAATGTATAGTCACACACGTATACCCACTATGATGCTGATACATTTGTCTGCATATTTGATCAGTGTTCTGTGTTGTAGTTCATACAAAATCCCTCTAAGCCTTTAATATTATGTCTTTTCTGAGAGAAAAAAATGGAAGGACGAACACAGAATATATATCCTTTTAATATTTTTGTTTTTCCGTCCAAGACTTTCTTTCCTTGGTGTGTCGGGTAATAACTGTCAAGTCTTTCCTCAAACAACCTGACACCTTACCCTTGCCCCTTCAGAGAAAAGCGCCTTCAAGAAAATTCATTTATTTTATTTCCGTCTGCAAAGAACATATTATGGTGTGTGTGTGTCTGTTTTTTTCTATTTATTTCTTTTATCAAGACCATGGTATTACACAGCATTAGACTTGAATGATTTTTTTTCTTCTTATAGAGCATGTATGAGTGATTTGTATCGTTACGCCTTGAGTATGTTAATCTGCACGTAAGGAATTAGATACCGTATTTTGGCTCTGAAATGGACAAGCTTAGACGCAGCCATAAATAAACTGAACTTCGTTTGTTTTACTTTACATTATTACCTTATATTGAATAGATAATTGCTTTATTATGTAAACAGTTTCCGGTTTTTTTAAATGGGGGCACGTGACATCCAGTCAAACCATGAAGTAGAATCCCTTAAAACAAAGCCATGACAAATAAGTTGGAAATTATGATTCAGTTCACCGTACGATCAAACACAAATAAAGTTCTGGTTAAGCCTCATGCACTAAAATGAAAGAATTTATCTATAAACACACTGAAGATGGCACCAATGAACTTTGTGTCGACTATGATCTTTTCTTTTAAGGAACATTAAACATACATATTTACAGGGATGTTGATAGAATCTATTGTAATATAATATTTTAATCGACTTCAAACTTCAATACTTTGAAAGCATTCTCGGAATTCTCAGAATTTCACTGTGTCTGCGTTAGTAAAGTACAAAAGCAAATTTTGTATCCCAACAAAGGAGGAGTCAAATGCCCAAGTATAACCAAATATAAGTACAATGAATAATAATAAAAAAAAAAACTATAAAAATTATGCTGAGAATAATGTGCCCATCGTAAGTGGGAATCGTATTTATTTACTTGGAATCAGTTCATCACAAAACTCCAAGCGCAAGTTACAAGGATATGATGACTTTTACATCTTACAGGCAGCAACAGGTTATGGGGGATATAGTATAACATTTGTTAGGTTAAATGAACCACCACGGAAATTTCCCAATGGTTTTATAAGCATTTTTTATTGTTTGCATTGTAAAAGGCGTTCATCCACGCAATTTTATTACTGGAAATTAAGCCTTGTAATACCTGCAAGTCCATGCATTAAAAAAAGGGGGGTCTCGGCTTATGAAGTAGGTTATTTTTTAATCAACAATTAACGTTTTGTATTATATTGAGATTGTTTAAATGCAAATATCTACTAGCTTGCAATGCTTTTCCTTTACATTTCACATACTTCGTCCTGGTCACAACCGAAATGAATATTTAATAAAAATATTTGCCTTAATAAGGGTGCGATGAGCAAAAGATCATATCTTTTTATATAGGTAATTAATGTTTTCATCTGCGCGTCGTTAAGAAACATATTTAATACCAGGTTTAATGAAACTTGTCAAGGAAGAAACCCAAGACCGCTAGGAATGGGAAGGAGAAAATGAAAAATGGAGAAATAATCACATTTCTGTCAATTGTGATAACCGAGTATATAAGGGAACATTTCTTCTTGGGTATGTGAGTTCCAGATTTACTCACCTATTGTGATTTCCAGCACTGCTAATACCAATAAATTATTTTAGGATAAAAAAATTTTCCATTGGGGATTATTGGTTTTGCCATTAGATATTAAATAGTTACCTTATTTACATTCTTGCAAAACTAATATGTGAGTTTTGCATTAGGGTCAGATCTACTGGAACTTAAAAAATCTGTTGAATGTTCAAAAACTTTTTCGAAGTAGTTTAGTTGTACGTTTACATTTAGCAATCACAACTTCAGCGGCTATATTCGAAGGTCAGCGCTGCCATTATTTTTTCAATGTCTTCCTTTAGTATTTTTATACCAGGATCCAGTTCCCATTTTTGAGAGATCTTATTACTCTGCCATGTCAGTCAAGTGCTCCGTCTTGATTAATGTTTTTAGTGTAATTTGCACACTGACAAAATCTTTTCATGTGTGCTATTCTTTTGACGAGATTTATTCAAATAGGGATTTTTCAAAGAAGTGATTGCTAATTCATTCATTTTCTTAGGGATTTTCGTAAAATTAGGAAATTCTTATTTTAATGAGGAAAAGCACTAAAAATAAAAAAGAAAGAAAAATAATCTATCTTATGATAGTGATCGATATACTGAAAAGCTTAAATTAAAAGGAACGTTCTCAGATGTGTAGGCTAATCTAATATAAAAACCGAACTGATGTAGGCCTCAAATCTGAAAATTTACAGTAAACCATTTAACCGATTGGAAGATAAGTAAGATCACAAAACAAGATAAATAAATAAATAAATGAAAAAAAATAAAAGAAAATAAAGAATGTAATTTTGTTAAGGAAGTAAATGAAATTTTGAGCATAAAAAAAGATGGAAAGCTAAGTATTCATTCTTGACATTTATGTTTTTGAGTAAAGGCAGGGTTCTCGGTGTTTCTATATTTTATGCCGATTTCACCTTGAATCACTGCATCTCTCTTATTTCTTTTATATTTTAATAAAGTTCGTTTTTGATGGTGAAGTAAACCATACCCTTTTAATTCTTGAAGCATAATGTGCAGTTCTCTATCAATAATTTCAGTCCATAGAACCAATACCTTTGATAATCGGTGCTGCTTTTCTAATTAAAACAGAATTTTGTTCTCAGAAACAAGCTCAGGCATGAATGTTTACTTGAGGAAAGCTGATACTATTAATTGAGCGGTGAATTAAGAATCTGATTTTGAATGATTTGCAATGTTAGGGAAATATCATCTCTCTGCTGTTACTCAGTTTTTTGGATATATCAGTTATCTCATCTTCACAGGGAAATGCTCCTGTGATTTCTCATAGAATTTTCTTGCTGGAATAAGATGAAATTATGCCCGCCCAGGACTGCAACATTTATTAACTAGAGAGATATGGATCAAGATGTTTCATGTGCACGTCTTAACCTGCTAATGTTAAAAAAAAACTAAATATAGTAAAATAACCACTAGAATAGAACACTTGCATTAATTTGCTGTAGTATGTAATAACAAAAAGTTACTAAATTTCAATGGACAATGCCTGTATTTTTAAACAGTACTCAAATGATTACATGATAAAAATGATCTAACCCTGAATAGATGTGACAGGTTGTGCAAGACCCGAGGAGTGTTTAAAAAAACATGCTTTTTTCCCATAAATCATCGTCTATCTCAAATATGGGTGTGATCGACCTGCAAGATGCCAGCAGAACACACACAACAGTCATGTCAGACCTGCTTTCCTTGCCTTTGTCCTTCCGCCTTTTCTGAGTAATTGCTTGTTTTGAACTTGTGTGGTATACAAAGGCAAAGTTATTAAGTAGTGATTTCCTGTCTAACACTGTTGACACTGGTATAGTTTTGTATTTGGAAAATGTGGGTAGATAGTGTGTGTACATTATGCATGCCATTGGTTGTGGCTGAGATGCCTTATATTGCCATTTAGTCCAATTTACTTTGAATACCAATTTCTCAGTTTTTGCATTTTTTTTTCTTTTTTGCATTTCTCATCAGCAATGGCCAGCAGGCAGTATTCTCTGGGCATGGATGTCATTAATTTACTTCTAATGGAATTAGAAAGTGATGCTGATGATAATTTAGAGGTTGCTGACACATCTATGCCAAAAAGCTCGAGTTTGAGTAATGAAGGGTTGGAGGTGAAGCAGATGACCTTGAGATGATTAGGAGACAAGAGGGGGAGAGAGGGGGTGGGAAGTAGTGGGTCTGTGCCTTTTCTGGTGACAGATTACATCACCTTATGTCAATAAATCATCCACACACTGTAGAGAGAGAGAGAGAGAGAGAGAGAGAGAGAGAATAACATTTCTGATATGACAGCAAATTACATCTTAGTGCAGATCTTCTTACATAATTCCGTTTAGGATATTATGAGTTTATTCTATAAAAAAAAAAAATTAGCCACTTCCTATTTCATTTAGGTACCGAAAATAATTTTTGAAATTTTGACTTTTTATTTGGCCAAAAATCTTACCCTTTGTTTCTCTTTTGAGATTTTGACCTCTATGTGTCTCACACCTTTTCTGCTAGTCACATATTGTAATTAGTAGTTTTAGGAAGGATTCCCTCAATTTTTGTGTGTATATAGCGTATTTTGTATTTATTGTAAATATTTTCGTAAAATTATTTTTTTATATAATTATTTCTTTTAATATATTTATAATAAATATTTCATTTGTAGATGGATGTGATTTATCTTTTCAGTTGTGTTCGGCAATGGTGAA
>NC_061089.1:9528575-9536075 GCF_015104395.2 Macrobrachium nipponense
TAGTCTTTGGTGCAAACTATTGTCTTCTCTGTAACTAGTTATTTGTTTGGTTTAGACCCACAAAATGAAGGATTATAAGATAGCAAAATAAAGATGAGAAAATTTGTGAAGATGAATTTGAAAGCTCCAAGATTTTTTGCTGAACTCAGGTGTAGCTGACAAGCTTGGCAGGCAGTCAAGCTTGGCAACCTATTAAATAAGCATGGTTCTCAGCTACGCCTTGCCTGACAATAACCGTCCACTAAGGAAGTTTGTCATACAATAAGATGATTAAGCTCTGACTAGGTTTCACTCAAGAGCCAAAATATTGCTTCAACAGCACACACATAGCTACTTAGGGTCTAACACAATAAATACAACTGAATCTTCTGCTAGGAGGCAATAACATAAAAGTTAAAGTATACATTGTATATCATCAGATGAAGTAAGGAGTCCAGCGCTAAAACCCACACTCACCACTTTTTGAAAAATTGAGAAAAAAGGCCTTTAAATTTGTAAATTTAAAAAGGCCATAACTCTTTTATTATTCAAGATATTTTCTTCAGGTTTGAATTTTTGGAATGTTTAGGACCCCAAAAACATGATGTTATATATGAAAAAAAATTAGACTGTGCACAATTTGATTGACTGATTGATTGTATGATTGATTGTAAAATTGATGAGCAAAATTAATGCTGAAGTTTACAAAAGTACAGATTATATAATGCAAAATTGAACCATATTTTCATCGTCAAAATACACACTCACTTACACCATTCGAAAGAGGAAACGAAGGTGATTCCAGATGTACGATAAAATGCATTTCTCAAATTTGTGACGAGTGTGGGTTTTAGCACTGGATGCCTTAAGTGTATAATATAAATGTTGTAAATTACTATCTGCCCCCTTCTTCATGACTAGACCATCATTCCAGAATGGCTCAAGTTCAACAAAGTAAGCAAACCATGACCTTGAGACCTTCCCAAAGACCTTACTCCCTGCATCACCCACTAGCTGGATGCAAAGGGAGAAAGGATGACTCATAACACCACCAACTCCAGCTGTTGAAGTTCTTGCTGTCACCTACCACACAAGAGAGGCTCTCAGTCTCCTTAACATATGAATGGGGACACATCAATGTGGGAATTCTTGGATGAGTTTGAGGTTCTTCTTACACTGTCAAACCTGGATGATAACTGGAAACCAAAATTGTCAAACCACCAGGGAGATTTGGCTGCCCCACCTACCAGTGAACATCCATGCTGCTATTCCCAATGCAGATGGCAAAATCACCTGGCAGACTTACTATAATAGGCAGGTAAGTTGTTGGAGGTCTCCAAGGCTTTGCAATATACTACCCATGCCATCTGTGAGGCCAGAGAAAACCAGGATAGTAATGATGAGTGAGCCAACTCATGTATAGTGGGATGTATAAACAAAGCCAAAAATAGTACCCTCAACTGCCTGAACTTTTCACTTACCATATAGGTTCAAGATAGCAGCCATGAGTGCCTCCAGTTGTAGCTGGAGAAAAGAAGGAGGAGGGTAGCCACACAAAGAAATAACTATGGCTTCCATGACACCAGTGGAAGATTGACTACCAGATTCTACATCACTCACAGCGCCTTTGGTAAGAAGATCCTGGTGGACATGGGTACCTTCAGGTCCTTACTACTAGCAAGTAAGGACAACAACCTCTGAAGACCAACACACACCATTTGAAACTGAACCCACTGCCTAATGGGAAGAAAATACAGGTGGGAGTACGGCATTGTTAATGAAAAAGTCTCTCTACTCGGAACCAGATTCCTTGGACAATATGAACTACTGGTGAATGTTATGTATCACTACTTGATAGACCTGTCCTGCTTCTAAACGGCTCATCTTTCTCCAGGCTCTAAGCAGCCACTCATCAATAGGAACCACAATACTAGTTTCCTGATGTCTTCAGACTGCAGCTATGCCAGACCCCCAGGGTACCCAATCAACGTGGCATCCACCACTATATCAAGACAACAGGATTCATGGTCAATTCCAAATTATGTTGACTGCCATTGGAGAAACTACATGTCACAAAGAAAGCCTTGAAAGACTTGAAATGCATATACGTATCCCAGAAGGTCTCAACCCCTTGGGCCTCACCATTCCACACAGTTGAGAAGCCAGATGGCACATGGAACACCACTGGAGACTATGGGTCCTTCATTCTCCTTACACAGCATAACCACCATCTTTCCAACATGTTGGGCATTGCCTCCTGCCTGCATGATGCAAGAATCTTCTTCAAGTCTGACCTAGTGCAGATCTACTTCCATGTACCAGACCTCAGTGAAACTATCCCAAAAACAGCAATCATCACATGTTTTTGAGCATATATCTCATATTCTCCAGAAACTGAAAAGAACACTAACAATACTCATGAGTCATAAAATCCATTTTATAAGACAGCAAGTATGTCATCTGACCCAACAAATGTGTCATCGGAGTCTCATTAGCTGATTTTGTGTTACAGCATATCCGAAAATAGCATACGTCCCCAGGTTCATGTCCTATACATCACTGAATTGGCCATTGACAAAAATGCCACGACGCTTAACCGGGTCCTAAAACAAAGAAACAACTGCAAAACAGTCAGAGATATATATACCATTGCCACAACATAGAGAAAAAAAGTATAGAACCTTTCACAGCGACCTTCTTGCCAAATACCAAATGTCAATTGTTTTCATCACTTACTTGAAAGTATGGACTTCACCAACCTGACAGATTAACCAATAATTCATTGCTTCCTAATAAAAGAAACAACACATACCCACCTGCCCAAAAACAACTATCAGCCATCACACATTCCGAGCAACAAACACGTAAAAAATGTGCCAAAGTGTCCTCGGAGCAATCGAGTTTTCTTTATGAGCTGCGACCCATGACGCTTTCATCCACAGCCCTGAGGTGGCCTGGCCAATATCGTTACCAGGCACACAATTATGGCTAACTTTAACTTTAAATGAAATAAAAACTACTGAACCTAGAGGGCTGTAATTTGGTATCTTTGATGATCATCATAATAATTTACAGACCTGTAGGCTCTGTAGTTCTAAAGATTGGAGGGCAGACAGGAAAAATTGTGGATGGACAGACAAAGCTGGCACAATAGTTTTCTTATCAGAAAACTAAAAGTTTATACCAGAAGCCATATCCAGGATTGAATAAACTGATAATGAATTGTAGATACTCAGCAATAGAATCCAGAAATCAATACTATAATGGCGCAGTGATAAATGGGAAGACATCCCCCTTTAGTGGCATGAGACAAACCATCATCTGTGATACCAGCAGGAGCCCGGCTACCTGCACTTTCTTGTGCCAAGATCCCTACAAAAAGAAAGAAAAAAAAAAAGTTACCCACCGACCAACCAAACAACAGCCAAGTTAGTAACAAAAACAGTTATGCTTATGCCCCACTCTGGAATAAATAAATAAACGGCTTTCTTGCAGAATACTATTATATATATATATATATATATATATATATATATATATATATATATATATATATATATATATATATATAGTTATATATATATATAATGTATTATATTTTTCCGGTGTATTTCCTCATGAGAGCGTCACTACTTTTTCCACCCATGGTTTTCTACTCGACTCGATTTCTCCTCACGCTCGTTACTCCGCAAGAGGCAGCTAGTAGAGTGTTCAGGATAGCAGTTCAATTTGAAGTGACTGACAGTTGGGGTGAAACTTAATTTCGGGATCAAGCTTGGATGTCATCCACAGCTACTTTCCCTCCTCTCTCTCTCCTCTCTCTCTCTCTCTATCTCGGTCTCGGCTCTCTCTCTCTCTCTCTCTCTCTATCGAATCCTAGGAAAATCCACTCTCCCATAAAACTTATTTCCTGAAGTAGCTACACTTAATCATGAATAAGATATTTGTGTTTCGTACTGTCATGTTAAGTAACTGAAAAATATAGGGAAATATCCTTTCCTTTATTTTTCACTTACAATCGGCCGTTAACGGAGAATATGTGTAGAGAGATCAATTATAGTTAATATCTGAAATAGTATTTTTGTATTAAAGATGGATCTACAATTGCTATAAAAGTTCCTACTAAAATAAGGAGATTAATATCACCTTGAAGGGAAATGCATTAAGGTTTCTAGTACATTTATAAGTTTCCACAACTAAATCACTTTCAAAGGGCTTTCCATATCTGCTGCACAGAATGACTGGACATTTTACTTAGTCGTTTTATAGTGAAATCCGGAACATTTCAGACCACTTTGAGAAAAAAAAAATGAATAAAAAAAAGACATAGAACGTAATCATGAACGTAAGTGGAAAACTTAACGATATGTAATTTTGTCAGTTCATTTGCCAGTACTTTGAAATTAAAGGATAATGTAATATCACTGCTCTTTTATTTTCATTGCTCTTATTATTTAACATTGGAGAGTGCAAGATATCATTACAGGCAAATATCTGCAGACTTGCGAATTATGTTTGGGGCAAGCTCTCGGGCACTGACAGTATAAAATCTGATTTTGTTGAAACTGGTAAAGTTACCGTAACATAATCAAAAATGAAAATATTTCAGTAATGATTTAAGTTGACCATAATATAAGATGAAAATATTTCAGTAATGATTTAAGTTGACCATAATAAAAAAGGAACATATTTCAGTAATGATTTAAGTTCATAAAAAAAAGTCATTTTAAGAATTATTGGTTGATAAATCAGCCATAACAATGTCAAAACATTTTTGGCGGAAAATATGTAAAACGATAGGACATGAAATGTCTATATCATTCATGCTGATCGGGACCAAAAAATATCGTTACCCCAAAAGGCCCAATGCATGAAATAGAAATCTGACTTTTTTCTTTATTGATTCTTGAATAAGCAGGAATTTGAGCGTTTTTTTATGCTTTTAAATGAACGGTAGTTCCAAGGGATTTTTTTTCAAGATACATTATTTAATAAACCAAGTTAACTCTGTCAAAATAGCTTAAGGATGAACTGGTGAACAAATATCCCAAGCAATAATAAAAAAAATCTGAATACATGTGCACAAGCTTTCTCTCTAGATTTACAGATACATAAACACATATACACCCACACACATGCACACACACACACACACACACACACACACACACATATATATAATATATTATATATATATATATATATAATATTTATAAAAATAATATATTATATATATATTTATATTTAAATATATATATATATATATATATATATATATATATATATATATATATGATATATATATATATATATATATATATAATATATATAATATATATATATTTATATTTAAATATATAATATATTATATATATAATATATATATATATATATATATTCAAATATATATATTATATATATATTATATATATAAATATATATATAAGTTTATATTTAAATATATATAGATATATATATATTATATATATAATATATATATATATATATATATATATAGGATATATATATATATATATAGTATATATATATGTATGTGTGTGTGTGTGTGTGTGTGTATTTATGAATCCGTGAATCTAGAGAGAAAGCTTGTGCATATGAAAAAAATTTTGTAATGTATCAATGCTTGGGATATTTGTTCACCAGTTCATCCATAAGCTATTCATACAAAGTAAACTGTATAACTTGGTGTATAAAATAATGTATCTTTGAAAAAACCCTTGGAACTACCGTCGATTTAAAAGCATGAAAAAAATTTCAAATTCCTGCTTATTCAAGAATCAATAGAGAAAAAAGTCAGCTTTTATTTCATATATTCATAGTATATATATTATATAGCATAATTAATATATATATATATAGATATACTATATACTTTTTATCAAGTAATATATGATATATATATATACATATATATATATGGTATATGTATATATATATATATATATATATATATATATATATATATATATATATATATATATATATATATATTATGATCAAGTCCACAATAGTTGGACGAAAGCTATAAGCGCTGTACATATATATTTTTAATATACTATTCTTTATATTATATATATATATATATATATATATATATATATATATATATATATATATATATATATTATATATACTCAAAGTGTGGTTGCTATGAAGTTCTTTGTATTAAAAATGTCAGTAAGTTCAAAAATGCATCGGTAGTATTTGCTGCTTGGAGCAATCCAAATATCGACGATTCTATATATGACTGTCTGTTGGAGAGGATTGTTACGGCTCAATCATAGGATTCAAATGCTTCATTCGTTATTTTTGGATGTTGTAATGAAAATCACAGTAAGTAAATTCTAATTCCACAAATTTTGTTCAGTTAATTAAGGAACGAGAGCACATTTCTGGTGATAAATAAGACCTCACATTCACAGATGTTCTAGCCTGTTAAGTCCAAGGGCTGTGAATATATAGGCCCTTCTGATCATTCCGCCACTGAGACGGACATATCTGTCAATCAGTATATTCTCAATGCTACCATTGGAAAAAAGGTCTGGTTAAGATCCAGAGCCGATTGGGATCCCTTTATTGAAGCTGGCCAGACACTTATATTTCAGATGTTATATTAGATCCTGATACCAAGATGAAGTTAAATGAAATACTAAGGTCTATTTTAAAACGGTATGGCCCTGGAAAGGTCGTCAAATTTAGGACAAATGACCAGGCATGTTTTGATGATACAAGCAGACGAGCGCACCATGGCAAACAAACCAAATTCAATGTATGGTGACGAAATCATTCAAATGAAAATTACACCAATTATGTTGGATCTCGTCGTGCCATGAATAGAACTTACCAAGCTGTCCAGCGAAATTACAATAACTCCTTGAAGGAGAAACTTGAAGGAAATGCTCAGCCTCATCTGTGGTGGATCAAAGTGGCGTCATCTGTCTTTGGGTGAGGCTCATCTTCCATTCCACCACTAACAGATACTGGAAGATTAGTTACCGGCCCTAGGCAAAAGGCTAAACTGTTTCATTGAGCTTTTGAAGTTAAACAATCATCTGAGGATGTCCCACTCTCTGATACTTGTCACTCTGAACCTTTTCTTACAAAATCTGCATTTTGCTCTATGGATATTGAGAAAATTTTGAATAATCTTGCTAGCTGGGGTGGAGAAGATCCTGATGGTTTCTTCCCTTTGTTTTTTCAAAAAAGTTTCTAGTGTTTTGTCTCCTAAGATAAGTAAATTCTATAGCTTTTTATGATGATGTAATATCTTTTTAGTAAAGCAGTGCCTGTTCCAAATAGTGGCCTATCTGCAGACTGCAATAATCAATTACAGGCCAATGTCTATTTTCTCTGTGCTCTCCGAAATTGTATTGTTAGCTGATAGTCAATATGCATAAAGGAAGCAGTTAGGTACCTACAATGCTCTTTTAGACTTGACATGCCATTTGTAAGGGAACCTTGATAAGGGTTTTGATTGCAGAGTAATTCAAATAGATTTTA
>NC_061089.1:9541075-9546075 GCF_015104395.2 Macrobrachium nipponense
AATGCTTTTATCGAGTTCTTTGAGAACTATCACGAGAATGTTTGTGCTGTTGGGTGTCATTATCCGACAAAAAGCCATAGTATTCTTCATGACTGATGATTCAATGTTTGGTGTTAAATGCTTACTAATAAAAGATATTATTAAGATCGAATATTATACAATAAAATGTTTATAAATTTATAATCTAGGTTATGTAGAATGATCACATTTTCTGCCTGACTGTAGGTCCCGAATTCTCAACGAAATCCTGTCAGTATGTACTCTTCTATTTCAGACAGCCGTTTTATAACTTCTCTGGTATCAGCAACGGCAATTTTTGGAAGACGTGTTGCCTTAACTCACCTAACATTCCCTTTATTCTTGATATAAGGAAAGAAATCGGAATCAAAACCTCTCGTGGCCATGTTGTCTTTACCCAGATTTCCAGCGAACCGGTGCCTGTTCGTTTTTTTTTCTTCTTCGTCTTCTTAGCTTAGAAACCTTCACTGGTTGATTTATCACTGACCTCTATTGGCTACTTTTACTTCTGTATAGCCACAACATCTACTGTGGATATTTTTCTTTTCAGTGCTCCCGTTCAGTAGCATTTCAAGTCCCAAAATCTTTCTCCTGATCAACATGGATATTGTATAAAGATATTGAATTTTTTACTAACTGCTTGTCGACTTTCGGTATTGTTTGAGCAAGTCTGACTTCGAAATAAACTAATATATAGAACAGAATTGGTATTTTGGGTGAAATCTACCGCTGACCTCCCAGCCTTTCATGCTCTTACGTGTTCACCTTTACTCGCATGCGGTGCGGAATTTTACTTTGTTACCCTTGACAATTTTATAGAATTTGGAGCGGTCTGACATACGGGGTTGTTGGTGGCTCTTCCATATTGCGACTTTAGTCCTGTTTGCGAGTTGATATTTCAGAACTCTTATCTTTTGTGATATTCGTTCCATTCAGAACTTGACAATGTTAATAATAATATTGCTAATTATAGTTCTATTGGAGGACCTTTAAAATCCTCTAAGAGATTCCAAGAAATATCTTACTATATTTATGTTCCAATCATATTCCTCGATTTTACCATTGACGAGCATAAAGGCAAATTTTACGTTTTTATTCTTATTCCCAGTCGTAATGGTCTTACATAGGTAACAATCCGTTCTTGTATAATGATTTTAAAAGAAAATATTCTACTCTAGTATGACAACCTGTTGGTTTATTGAGAATTTTTGTTTAATTTTAGAATAGCCTTGTTGTTGCAACAAAAGTCGAAATTTGTTGTAGAAATCTGCGATGCTCAATTTGGGTGATTTTCTGTAAAATTAAATCTTTATGTCACCGGGAGAAATGATTATTATTTTTACGTAATAAAAAAAAAATCAACAGTCTCATTATACGTAGCCTTCGAATGTATCTCCAGCTCCACTTTTTTCTTATATTGTGTAACTGCCTGTTGCCAGTAACCCTCGGCAATGAACATGTGAGGTGATGTTATACACAAATTATTCTTGAGCTTTCTCGATTGAGTACATATAGTGTATGAGTTGCACAAAGTGCTTAAATATGCCCATATGTTTGATTATATTTTTAATTTATAAACCGGCGAATTCTTAAGTAGTGAAAATGCAATATATTAGTAGAGGTTATAATGTACGTAACTTTTTCTGAATTCCTGGTTAGATGTCCCTGAATATCCATATGCTATACTAGATTTGTACTTATTGTACTGATATCAACTTAAAAATCAATGTTGGGCAGTTTTTTTTTATTTAGTTTGGTATAAGGATTATATCAATTTCTTGATTCAGTGCTGAGAATTTCTATACATTCCAAGAATGAAACTTTGTTCTTCATCTCCGTTTAGACTTGTTGTTCATCTCCATTTGGACTTTTTGCTCATCTTCATTTGAACTTATTGTTCATCTTCATTTGGACTTTTTGCTCACATGCATTTAGAATTATTATTCATCTCCATTCAGACTTGATCATCTCCATTTGGACTTGTTGTTCATCTCAATTTTGACTCATTGTTAGTGTCGCAAGGCTAAGAATTCACAAAACGCCTTCAAACCGAAAGCTGTACAAGTTTTAATTTTCTTCAAGACGTCCCTTCGTTTTTTTTGAAAGACTTGGACGACCCTCATTCTTACCGTTAGGATACATACTCGAAACGACATTCCGTGAATGACACTGCCTGTTCCATTTAATTTATGGAAAATCTTGAACATCAAAAGAAGCCATAACATGAATTCTGTTTTTATTTGTTTCTATATATATATATATATATATATATAATATATATATATATATATATATATATATATATATATATGTGTGTGTGTGTGTGTGTGTGTGTGTGTGTGTGTGGTGGTGGGGGGGGGGGGGCCATGATTATTATTGTTAACCCAGGTGTAAACAGCCATGAAGCAATCAACGAAACAATTAATTCTAAGTCAGCCGAGCTGTATACCAATTCATATCTTTCGTAGATAGTGACCTCCAAGGGTTTAAACTCGATATGTACTATCTATCTTTACAACTTAATTGGTACAAGGTCGTTGGGGATTAACGCAAATACATAAACAAAAGACTAAATATCGCAAAGAAATATTAGTCCTAGATAACGATCCCCGAAAACTTTGGGGTCACTATGTAGGAATGATCTTCATACCAATTTGCAGCCCTCTAGCCTCAGTATTTTTTTAAGATCTGAGGCCGACAGAAAAAGTGCTGAGTAACAGACAAAACCATCTCAATAGTTTTCTTTTATAGAAACGTAAGGGGTGAAAAAAACGGAAGTAGGTTGAATTCGGAGAGTGTAGTTGAGGTCTACAAGGAAGCATAGAGAGAGTAGGTCCAGGAAAAAGGCTATGATGGTCCCAGCAAATAATTCTGTGACATATCTCCACTCCCTGTCACGAAATGAGGTATGCATCATTGAAATGGTTTACAATTTCACATAAAATCCGACTTGTTTACTAAATTTATCTTGAACACTGAAAGGGATACCAAGGCACAAATATTATGAGAAAAAAGTGTAGTAATCCTGAGAACATTTAGACTTTGAATTATATTCCAGTGGTAGGTCGTCAGACCAAGCTCTTCAGTCCAATTACATTTATGTCAACATGTTTTCCTTTGATAATGATAAGAGGAAGAAGAGAGTTAGAGATATACTATATAAAATATTTCTTTTTTATTCCTTTACACATATAACAATAATTCGCTGGTGTATGTTTTTTTTAAGTTTATAAAATATAACTTGCGCATGATAAATGAAAAGCAGACCAGGACTAGACATGTTAATAAGAATATCATGCTCTTTGATTTTGTAAGCACAAGTAAGTTTTTTTATCTAAAGCCGCCAACGGGGCAGAACACCTGAAATCTATTTTATAAATGTTCTTCATATTGCCAAACATGAAATCAAACATCTTACCCAGAAATAAAAGCTGTTCATCATGCAAAATAGCCTTCGGGACGAACAACCTCATGACCGAAAATAAAAGTTTATTATGCATGGAATAGACAACTTCAAATCCTCTGCTAAAAGTTATTCATGTTAATTCAGATTAGATTACAGCCAGTGGGAGACATCCTCAGGCCTTTAATAAAAGCGAATGTGATGGACAACCTCAGACGCCTTCATACAAATGTTTTGTTTTTCTATGGAAAATAGATAATGAGACGTAAAACATATTTCCTATAGGAAGAATATCATTTTTAATTTACAAACTGCCGAGGGTATATATCCTGTTATGGAAAACAAGCAATTGGACAGAGTCTTATACTTTGATATTACATGTTTTGTACATGCAACACAGTGTTGGGATGGAGAGCTTCATCTACTGTAGGGACAGACAAGA
This sequence comes from Macrobrachium nipponense, assembly GCF_015104395.2. Lineage (NCBI taxonomy): Eukaryota > Metazoa > Arthropoda > Malacostraca > Decapoda > Palaemonidae > Macrobrachium > Macrobrachium nipponense. Next base: position 9,544,939 of record NC_061089.1, read on the forward strand.
ACCTTATGATGACCTCCCATTCTCCCAAGCATCTTGTTGAGCAAAATAACCTATTTGACAAAAAGCTTCATGACCAGGCATGAATTTTAGGTTAGGCAAAACGGTTGAAAACCTAGCCTTATGCCATGCAAGTTCATGTTTGTGCAAACGCCAAAATGGAATTATTAAAAACAGATACCACAATTTCATTCTCATGCAAACGGTCAGAAAGACGGAAAACGTACAGTGGAGAACCAAAAGCTCATTGTACGATGAAGATACAAACAGGGTAGATAAGCAAATCCTCTCGGTAGAAACTTTGGCTATATTAAAGCCCGTGCAATAAATGAATGACTGGCCAAAAATAATTTTTTGGGGTTGCATAATAACCGTGGTTTTTATCGTAAATCAACGCACCGAATGATAACAAATAGACAACGTAGTTCCCAATAACAGCCTATTTTAACACGCCGCTAAGTTATTGTTTAGCAGTGGCCCGTATAATAACCAGCAATTAGAGATTCTTTGTTAGAACTCAAGTTGTTTATGCAACAATGATGGATAACGCACGTTATAAAACCCTGACAAAATATTGTATAGTGTCAAAATAACCCTTAAGTAGTAATAACCTGCACTACAAAAAAACAAAAACAAGTTCTTACTTCAAGTAAAATTGAAAGAAATAAAATACAACCAATGATAACCGATGAACTAGATAATAAATGAATAGTGAGTGGATAATAAATGATGTTAAATGGAATTGAAATTAACAGGTAAATTCATAAAAATAATGATAATCGATGAAGTGGACACCCTAACATCTCATTTATTTTTGTGTTGATTTTTTTTTTTTTTTTTTTTTTTTTTTTAAGGTTTAGATAACGCTACCTTTTCTGGCAGCAGTGACCCTTATGGCAGGTAGCCGAAGGGAATAAGAGTCTTGAAAAATCTTTAACTTTGATTGCCATGTTTCTAATTGGTAGGAGAGCTAATTACAGAACATTTTATTCACCCAAACGTAAAAACATCCCTTTATGTGTAACCACAGCATCTTTACATTATTACATTATATAATAGTAGCTAACGCATATAAGTCGATTAAGATTTTAAGATAAAATCTAAAATAAGAAATTCACCAGCTTCATGGACAAAACTTTT
>NC_061089.1:9551075-9558575 GCF_015104395.2 Macrobrachium nipponense
TAAGAAGAAAACATTGATGTTAATGGTATTTGTAAGTGCAAATCCTCCTATTTTGAAAATTTGAACATAAGTTACTTGATATAGCAATTAAGAAAATGGCCATGGACCTAATAGTACTGGCAACAATAACACAAATAATTAGTCAAATAAGAAACGTGTAATGTGGATAGAAGGGAGCAGATAAACCACGACCTCAAATATGGCTGCTAAAGCCTTTTCCCAGACTTTATCAAAGCTCATCAAAGCTTCAGAGAGCTTTGGTGAAGGCTTTCCAAGAGTTCCTGAAGGTCGGCGCCAGTGTGTAAATATAGTGAGAGTAGAAACGAGAACTGATTTAAATTGAAAAACATTTGCTGACGATCAGTGAAGAGACAAACGTTATAAGAAGTGGAGTCCTTTCGGCGGCTTGAAAGTAAGAGCATCGATTTAATAGGTGGAGGGGATGAGAATTTCACTACTTATTGGTCATATGACTTGATGTTATAAACTCGGTAAGCAAGACTGATGACATAATCACGCACAGAGGAATTTAGGAATTGCTTGCGTACAAGCTAGAAGGAAGCAAGAAGCAAAGTCACAATTGACTTTTCTAAGAGGTGCCTTAATAGTTAGCTAACAGTATCAACAAAGAAAGGTGGAAGAGTCAGACATGCAAAAACCTCTATGTATGCATACTGCTAGGGAAATAAAGAAGAATCGATGAAAAGGTAAGAATAAACTGTCATTAAACAATTATATTTCTTTACATTAAATATTTTAGTTGAACAAATTTTTTTATAATTTCCTTGACCTAAATAACGAAGAATACAGTATCTTTAAACCAAGAGAGAGTTGAGGCTGAAAAAAGAATGGTAGCCACAATGAGCGTATATAAAAAAAATATGATGATATTTAAAAAAAAAAAAGGAGATATTAAAACAAAACAAAACTTGAGCATAACAACTGCTATTGTTGTTTGTCTAGAACCTGCGCAGATCGCTTTATAATTCAAAGTGGATTGAAAACGATATAGCGTTCTTACAACTAACATCAGTCTTGGAATTCCTCAGGTATGTGCACATCAAAACTTAGCACGTTAAGGATCTCGTTATAATTGATTGTTAAAGCTTTGGAAAGGGAATGAAGTGTGAAAAAGACAGGGTTTCTGCGTTTAAACGGACACAGGTTTAGCCATCAGAGATATTGGTAAGTAAAGATTTAGATACAATCAGCTTCGACCTCTCTTTAAAACTGAATCAAAGGAAATGATTGAAAAGTAGCTATGATATGCAAGAGGAGAGCTCTGATGAAGGCAAATAATATCTTTTAAATAATGAATGAAACAAGCCCCATGTCATTTTATTCTCGACATGCTCCAGGCACCAGCTAAGACCTAGATCTATACACTCCTTTATGTTGTGAAATGGGGATACTAGTCCATAAAAGTTGGACTGAAGAGGAAAAATAGAATACTCTTTCAAGAAAATAGAAAAGGCTGTAAATAAAATGAGGGAGATTGACTAAAGGAATGTGTCTTTTTAAACACAATAAAAGCTAAAGCTTCTGTTATCCTAGATCTACATCTTGTCCAATTCAGCCGCATAACTCTCGTCCGTTAGCTTTCCTAATCTTAAGTGTTTCGAAAATAACGATTTCATTCTTTGTATAAATATATTGTCATTCATCAACTGCACATTGTGACGGAAAGATATATCCTGCATCTTTTCATATTTCTATGATAGCAGTACTGTTTTAGGACAGCTGAGCTATGACTTTAATCATCTGCTAACTTTATTTCTTGTCAACAGTCTAAAATTAGAATGTTTGAGAATTAGATCATAGTTATTCGGGTTGGAGTGTTGAAGTTGGTGTGAATGGAAACATTCCTGTGGTGACAGACATATTCTGCAAAGGAACTATATTGGCTGGATTTCGCGGGATCAAATAGTCAAGGTAGCTTAACTTTAATGGCCGGAAAACTCTGTAAGATAGACTAGAAAATCTCAGTATTCCTTCTTTTCATTAGCAGGGACCACAAAAGAAATGGATTATGACCAATTACAATTTCCTTTCTTACAAGTGTTAACGTATTGATGTCCGTTCGTCTTCTTATTCTTCTTCTTCTTTCCCACCGTTATCCCTACATTAATGGGTCTGTTGCCTGATGTGCCTTCTCCACTGCCTTCTATCAAAGGCATCACCTTCCACCAAACCTCTTCTCTCCATATCATATTCCTTACAACATCAGGCAGGGTTTATTGTTTGGCAAAGGGGTTTTTACGACCACATGCCTTTGCTGTCATCAACCACAGTTATTGGCGGTGGGCCTCGCCTTTCACTAAAAAGCCCATCTACAAAGCAGCGGTTTCCACAGATATTGGCGGTGGGCCTAGCCGTTTACTCAATAAGTAAGACTGCAAGGCAGCAGCTGTCCTTTTAGTCGCCTTTTACGACACGCAGGACCTACGGTGGTAGTATTCTTATTCTTCTACTACAGGGTCTCCCTACCACAGGAGTTTAACTTTCATCTCATATACTCCTCGATTACCTTAGTTACTAATGTCCAAACTTCAGTGGTTATAGGTAACTAACTCAAAACTATTTTTTATATCATGATGTTCATTAGAAAGAGACCTTATAGGTACCATCGGTATTAATTCAAGGGTTAGTAACACATCATTACTCGTAAAGAAAGAAAATACGACAGTGCGGAGTTGTCGGCTTTTATATTGATAATTTTGGTTATTAGCCATAATCTTCCAAAAATTCCATAGATTTTCATCTATTACAGACTTCTACCTTATTTGGTTTCAGAAATGCAGAGATGTATTATTGAATGTGATGTTCCCTAGATACAATTGTCTAGAGACGAGAAATAAAAAATTATCTCCTTAATTTGTTCATTTTTTGTCAGTTCTGTGTGAACGATTCCGTTGGTTTTCAGAGACCGTCTCGTTTTCTATAAATTCTGAGATGCAGGCGGATAAGGATGTTCATCACGAAGAAAATTATATAATTCGATTTTTTTGTTACCTTTCTCAAACTACTGGCCTCGAGTTTTTTTTTTTATATATATACATAATTTTGACCAAGTATTTTAATACTAAGAGTAGACTTCATAAGGTTAATTAAAGTTCTTCCATATGATATCAAACGTTTCTTCATTTTGATAGTCAAAGCCATTCAATTCACGTTTTCATTTTTTTACGAATACTTCAAGCTTTCCTTATAAAATACTGGTAGTAAAGGAGGGAAACATTTTAAAAATAGTAAAAGACATTAATCATGTCGCTTTAGCGAAATATCTTGAAGATTTATAGATCATCTGAAATCTTGATGAGTTCATCTGCTGCCTTTGAAATGCACGTATGTGGAAAGCTACATACATTAGGATAAAAAAAAAGTATTCGAATTCGGCGAAGTAAATCTTTTAGCAACAAGCATCAACAGAGACTCTTAATGATATTTAGTTTTTCTACATTGTATTACACAGACTGGATGGTGTCGTATGTACGCTTTCAGAAAACATTCGCACAAAATAGTTAGAATGATATTGCGTCATATATTCCCGAGTACAAGACAAGGGTTCTTTGGCTGAGCTCATAACATTGAATGAAGTTTTTTTTTTCCTTTATATGCTGTGCAATTTATGCCATCATAAAAATAAACAGCTATGGTAATCGAATTCCATCTCAGACAAGGTCGTATTTGGGGGAGAGATAATACTCCTCTGTCCGGAACGAATACCATCCTGTTTCCGGAAGACGCTGCTATTTATTGAGTCTCCCCTTCATTTCTGGACCATAATAAAAATGACACGTGATGCTGTAGCTCCTTTCCCGGCGCACGAACTTACTATTGGAATGAACCTTGTTCGAGTTATTGCAGGAGGTGAAGGTCGTGTGTTGAATACGATACCTTGAAGTTCCCAAACCTTCTGATAAATGCCAATGAGTTTTTCGTTTTGCTTTTTTTTTCATACTTTTCAGTACTTTCATCTGCTTCCAAGTCATGGTCATCATAACTAAAGCAATATTTTTACTTGTAATGTATATCATGAAAGTTTATCTTTTCGATAGTAAATGTGAATAGTCTATATTTAGCTAATTCAGAATTTTATACTAATTACCATATGAAATACCTATTATTATCAATGTGATATCCGTCCTATGGCCAAGCACCATTAGAACTTCATGACGTTTGCACAGATGATGAACATTATTTTGCCTTTTATTCACCTGATTATTAAATTGAAAAACTACGAAGTAAAAAAAAAACGAAAAAAACACGGTTATATCGTTTTCCCTCTAACTATGACTACGGTAATCATATCCATTCCCAAAGCAAGTAATGTTATCATTAACATTTGTATTATTGCCTTTATTTTTGTATAACTGGTGCGCAAAAATGTTAAAAGGAAGGGCCTTGATAGACAAGTGGTATGGAAGAGAGAGGAATGCTAGAGATGCTCTCCGCCAAATGTGCTAATGTATGAAGTGGTTAATAATCAGTAATAGTTCACTCAGCAATTATGGGATGAACGTGACTGTGACTCTATACAAGTTTGCTTTTGGAGTCAGCAAAGTTGGGTCATATATATATATATATATATATATATATATATATATATATATATATATATATATATATATGTATATTAGCGAACTATCGCTACAGCATACGATATTTCATGTTGTTGTACTTGACCCTGAGGAGGTGTGAGAAATACACGAAAGCGCTTGGTCAGCTCCTTTCATTCCTTCCTCCAGCTGTACGACAATATATACATATATATTTATATTAATATCTATACTATATATATATATATATAATATATATATGTATATATATATATATATATATTAGTATATATATATATATGTAGGGTATAATATATATCTATATATATATATATATATATATATATATATATGTAATATATATATATATAGTATATAATATATAATTATAATTATATGTATATATAATAATATATATATATATGTGTGTGTGTGTTTGTGTGTGTATACCGTATATATTATGGCAATGCTGGATAAGAGTTTACGAATTTATTGTAATTTCCGAACAGGGCCTGGTGTCAATGGTCCTTGGGATTAGAACTGTAATTTATATTTCTATAATGGCTCTCAGTTCAGGCGTATAATAACTTTTTTTTTCAGCGTTTAAGTTTTTTAGATTCCCTGTTCAGAAACTCACATTTATTTATCCAATAATCGTACATATCGTTATACATCACAAAAATTATATATGTACTATTACAACTAAAAATTATATATGTACTATTACAACAAAAAATTCTATTTATTACAACTAAGAACCCTTCTAAAATTAGCCTTACTGAAAAGCCTTTTTTGAGTGATGATAGCTTACCTCTTTGAATATGAAAAATAATTCATATTGTTATGAAGTCACATGATATTCATAGTAGTAAACTCCGAAAAAAACTATTCCTGCAAACTTTGGGAAGAGCGAACGTGCTATTGCATAAAATGCTCGTAAGAACAAATTGAAATACATAAAACAACTCTAGGCTAACGAACGCTGGGGTACAGTTATGGTTAGTTTATTATGGAACGTCGGTTCGTGCAGTGTTTCCCCATAGTGAGCGCGTTCCCTAAACTTCTTTTTTCTTTTTTTTAACTATGACGAGTATTTATTGACATAGTTACCTACATAATAATGATGCTGATGTTGATACGGATAATAATAGTAAGTATTACTGACAATAGTGATAAGAAATTAGAAGGAAAGGTTACTGTCTTTGTCACATTAAATAGAAGAAATAATAATATCTAGAAGTGATAGATAAATCAGACTTATTCATTTTATGGAATACTTTCCCTTTTTTTCTTATGGTTTCCACAATATCAGGGAAAGGGCTAGCAACGAACTGATCAATTTTATTGATACTAATGGAATATTTTTCCATAGGTATCTAAGTCCCTATAGTTTATGTCCTTAAAACTCAAATTAACATCACAATTCTTCAGTCAAATCTTTGATAATAGATTCATGAGGCCTAAGCATAATTTGTTATGCTCTCTTTTTTTCTAGGATGCGAGATTGGATGTCAGATATAACTTTTTAAACCATGTTGTTAATATTATACTTTCAGATGCTGGGGTTCCAGACTTTACTTTAGTATATTTAGGGTGGAGACCTTCTTTTTGCCAAGTTTCTTTATATTTTATGGGGTATTAGAAAATTATTGAACAGTTAACTTTTTTCATTTGGATGTTAATTCCATTTTTCATGTGGTAATGAAGAGCAACGAGTTTTTCTGACATTCATCAGTCAGTCTTCATCAAGGTTACGAGCATATCTGAGTGTTTTACTATCCAGCTTTATATAAAAAAGTAGAACTATTCTGGGTCATAAAAGGTCATAAATGAACTTTTCATGTTTCTGCCTATCACGGTAGGTCTTGTTCGCAATGAGTATAATAGAGGCTATATGTTATATTTATTGTGAGGAACACAGGTGGATACTTCGTGGCTGATCAACGTATTATGATTGGCTGGTAGATGTGATGATCTAGTTAACGGGTGCCAATACGATGGAAATTGAGCATGAAATTGTATTTATCAGGTGTGTTTTGGATAAAGATCTCGTGGCTTTCAAACTTAAAAAAATACACTACGTATATCCGTTGTACGTAATGAAGGTAAAATATCACATCTTTGTAAGAGGAAAGGGGATATTTAGGAAATTTGAATGAATGGAAAAACGAGAAATGGAGACCATAAGAATACCATTTCTATGGTATTCTTATATTCATTCTAAGCTTTAGAATGAATATAACAGAAAGAAAAGATGATTAACTGATATGGAAATTATAGATCAAATGAAAACAAGATTCGTATGTAATTATACAGTAAACTGAAACATTCTGCTCTTGTCATATTGAAGATGCAATATTCTTTCAATAATCTATTCACTGGTAAATAAAATCACGGGAATATTCTGAAATACCTCTTTCATTAGAAGCTGCAATCGCTTGCTCTTAGTTGCATTTTATAATACAAGAATATTTGTTAATTCTATAAACGTTTGCAGCATGCAGAGAGATTCTCTAGTATTTTTTTAATCACAGCAACTAATCATTTAAAGAGAACGTAAAAGGTGAAAATAAAACGAAATGGAAGAAAATTTATCCAATATTGTGTGTGCACGTGTGTGTAAGAGAGAGAGAGAGAGAGAGAGAGAGAGAGAGAGAGAGAGAGAGAGAGAGAGGGATGATAATAATTTAATGATAATAAATTTTTTTTTTTATTATTCAAATTAAGGAAAATATGGAGATCAAGGTCACAAACGCACTTCGTTCACTAATTCTCATTGGGTAGGCACGATGGGAGATTACAGGAATTACTTACTGTAATGTCTGTGTCACGATAATGCTCTAAATCAGAGGTGCTACTGTTAATATGAAGGAAAACATCTTTCTGGGATCCGGCTGACTTCCCAACAGAAGAACAATTAATTACAAATGCCAAAAGAGAA
>NC_061089.1:9566075-9596075 GCF_015104395.2 Macrobrachium nipponense
TTTACACGGTACCACATAAACTCCAACGTCATCTTTCCTTTCTTTTTCATGATTCCTAATCAACTTTGATTTTAACGAGGTATTATACCTAAAAGCTAAATCCAACCTATTTTCCCTATTCTGTTTTAATAAATGTTGCACCCTTTCCAAACTATGATGATAAGGAAGCGGAATACACTGACTACTTTTGAATTCGTATTTCCCGGTCGGTGGATTATAAAAAGTTTTTTCTAGCCTTGGTAAACGCTTGGTCAAATAAAATATTTTGGGTATCCCAGTCTCGTGAAAACCTCTCTTATATGTTTCATTTCCTTGTCTATGTACTGTGAATCACAAATGCGAAGCCCTCTCGTTACCATGTTGACGATTACATTAGACTTTATACGTTGGCTATGGTATGAATAAAAATGAATGTACATTTCTGCATTGGTGTCTTTTCTGTATACACTAAATGTAAAGTTAAAAGTAACAGGGTCATGGTGAACCAGAACGTCCAGAAATGGCAAATTATTGTCAACCTCAAATTCAACTGAAAAGTTAATGGATGGCATCAAGTTATTAACAAATTCTAAAAAACGATTAAACTGAATAACACTACCTTAATAAATCAAAAAGATATCGTCAACAAATCTGACCCATAGAAAAGGCTTAATGCCTCAGGACAACGGCTAACTAAATCAGCTTCAAACAATTCCATGCACAGATTAGCCAACACTGGAGATAATGGTGACCCCATAGCTATTCCGAAGTTTTGTCGGTAACCCTGCCCTCTGAAGCTAAATACAGTTGAACTAACACAAAGCTTAATCAAATCAATTAAAATGTCAACAGGAATTTGTGGATTAAAGGTACCCTCCCTTTCTTTTTCCTTGAGTTTGTTTAAAACGAATCTAATGGGACATTTGTAAATAATGCATTAACGTCTAAACTAATAATTTTGCCCTCGCAATGGCCTATATTCCGTATTCTCTCAATAAAATCTGATGAATGACGCAAATGAGAAGGGGAGAATTTTACCCAAGAAATTATTCAGAATCGTAGCTAACCATTTAGCTAACTTGGCGTGAGGAGCACCACAGTTAGCTAAATGGTTAGCTACGATTCTGAATAATTTCTTGGGTAAATTCTCCCCTTCTCATTTGCGTCATTCATCAGATTTTATTGAGAGAATACGGAATATAGGCCATTGCGAGGGCAAAATGATTAGTTTAGACGTTAATGCATTATTTACAAATGTCCCATTAGATTTCGTTTTAAACAAACTCAAGGAAAAAGAAAGGAGGGTACCTTTAATCCACAAATTCCTGTTGACATTTTAATTGATTTGATTAAGCTTTGTGTTAGTTCAACTGTATTTAGCTTCAGAGGGCAGGGTTACCGACAAAACTTCGGAATAGCTATGGGGTCACCATTATCTCCAGTGTTGGCTAATCTGTGCATGGAATTGTTTGAAGCTGATTTAGTTAGCCGTTGTCCTGAGGACATTAAGCCTTTTCTATGGGTCAGATTTGTTGACGATATCTTTTTGATTTATAAAGGTAGTGTTATTCAGTTTAATCGTTTTTTAGAATTTGTTAATAACTTGATGCCATCCATTAACTTTTCAGTTGAATTTTTGAGGTTGACAATAATTTGCCATTTCTGGACGTTCTAGTTCACCATGACCCTGTTACTTTCAACTTTACATTTAGTGTATACAGAAAAGACACCAATGCAGAAATGTACATTCATTTTTATTCATACCATAGCCAACGTATAAAGTCTAATGTAATCGTCAACATGGTAACGAGAGGGCTTCGGATTTGTGATCCACAGTACATAGACAAGGAAATGAAACATATAAGAGAGGTTTTCACGAGACTGGGATACCCAAAATATTTTATTGACCAAGCGTTTACCAAGGCTAGAAAAACTTTTATAATCCACCGACCGGGAAATACGAATTCAAAAGTAGTCAGTGTATTCCGCTTCCTTATCATCATAGTTTGGAAAGGGTGCAACATTTATTAAAACAGAATAGGGAAAATAGGTTGGATTTAGCTTTTAGGTATAATACCTCGTTAAAATCAAAGTTGATTAGGATCATGAAAAGAAAGGAAAGATGACGTTGGAGTTTATGTGGTACCGTGTAAAGATTGCAATAAGGGTTATTATGGGGAATCTGGCAGGGGATTAAGTATAAGATTAGAGGAACATAAGCGATCATGTAGGTTGGGATCGAAATATAGTTCAGTTGCCAGACATACGTTAGAGTTAGGGCATGTAATTGACTGGGAAGGAGCGAGAGTAATTTACAAAGATAATAACGCAAGTAGACGCAGAGTAGTTGAAGGGCTCTTATTAATATTTTAAACGTGTTTGATTTTAACAAATCATTTACCCAAGAGGATGCTTTTTTAAATTATTTGGTTCTTAAAACTGTAAATATTAGAACAGACGTTGTTTGCACCACTCCTACTGCCCAGGTTGTCTCTCTTTCTCCTGCCCCATGGCATTGAAGGAAGAACCCCCATTGCAGGTGCCGATGCAGAAGTTTTGGACGAGGGAACAGCCGAACACACAGAGGAGGTATTTCAACCACGACGATCGGCTCGTCTTTTGGCCAGACATTTGAACGAGGGAATAACATAATTAAGAGAGTTTGTTTGGTGGTTTTATCTCCCTTGGAGACGTTTCCAGAGTCCTGCCTGTCCTTCGTAACTTTTTATGTATATAATTTTTGAAAAGAAAAAATCAGTACGGCTGATGAGGTCTACTGATCAAGTAGACGAAAGCTCCCGTTTTTTATGTATTTTTAATACACATTTTACATAATTGTGGACTTTGATTACTTGAAGATTTTCCAGTCACGTTATGGTGATTTTTTGAGATATATATATATATATATATATATGTATACATATAATATATATATATATATATATATATATATATATATTATATATATATATATCTATATATATATATATATAGAGAGGAGGAAAGAGGAGAAGAAGGAGAGAGAGAGAGAGAGAGAGAGAGAGAGAGAGAGAGCGAGAGAGAGAAGAGAGAGAGAGAGAGATAGCGTGTAGCAGAGTAGCAGTTTTTAGAACCATCCTCTCTAAATGAATTGACGTATGTGTGGGATTTTTCTTACTGGATTTCAGGTATGTGAAAATAAGAATATAATTTTCTGTTTCTTTGTTTTCTGAAACACAATTTTCCTTTTCTTGATGTTTTTTTGTGAAACTACTCTCTTCTTTTATTTGTATATGGCAGAGGAGTAAGACACACTGCAGATAATCTGAGGTTTCGCTGATTTCCACAATTCATGTAGGGTGTTATGATATTCACGATTGGGAATTGAAATGCTGACAGTTCTACAATTGAGCCTATAACTTAACCTGGAGCAGCTTATTGTACAAGATAATGTCTATCTGCGCTTCATCCATAAAACCGAAATTAGAAGGAAATCAAATTTTGCCTGTAAGTTTACGGTCGAATATTCACTTTTAAAAGAAAAAAGGGTAACATTTTCTTCATTCATTTTGCAGTTTTTTTTGTTTGTGACAGAGAGGCTTTTTAACCAATATTCCTCCTTTCTGAGATGCTAAGGAGATTTGCAATATTGCAGTAAAGTTATATAATACTAGTATTTCAATTACACACCATAAAAAAACAAGAAAAATTGCGCCGAAGCTTCTCCGGAGCAATCGAGTTTTCTGTACATCGTATAAAGCTGTATAAAACCATTAGCTGTGACCGGCAGTGCTGCCGTTTTGTGGTTTTTCATCTGATAATGTGCCCAAATAGCTATATCTGGCATCTCTCTGCGGCAACACTGACTAAGACTACATCTTTCTTTGTATTAAAAAAAAAAAAAGGAAAAAACACACGCTTTATAACTTTGCTTTAAATTTTAGTAATTAAGCTTTAATAAGAAAAAAAAATAAATGGAATATATACAAAATGTAATTTTAAAAAAGATTAGTCCTTTAAATAACGAAAGTTAAAAATGTATCAAAATTTGTAATCAAATCGAATATCCATCTCCTACTGATAAGTCAACTTTGACAATTACGGAGGCAAATTATGGAGATGCATTTAAGTTGGCAGCTCTGGACGTTTAGTCGTTTACTCAAGGCGGCAACGCTGATTTAATAACCGGTAGTGTTTCAGTTGCTCACCAGATACGGTAGAGTAAGGGTGCGTCCCATGCCTCCTGAAAGTGCTGCCAGATGCACGATCTATGGCTAACTATAATCTTAAATAAGATATAAACTACTAAGGTTAGAGAGTTGTAACTTGGTATGTTTGATTATTGGAGGGTGGATGATCAATATACTAATTTGCAGCCCTCTAGCCTCTGCACTTTTTTTAGATCTGAAGCCGGACAGAATAAAGTGCAGTCAGACCGACACACAAAGCCGGCACAAGGTTTCTTTCACAGAAAACTAAAAGATTTACTACTGTGAACTTCAAAATTCCTGTGATCCTTAATTAAGCTAGACTTGGGTCTGTTTCCTGCGTAACCAGGTGATATCGCTATGTATTGAAGCAGTATCAGATTGGTAGTTCTTTAAAAAGGACTTAATATTCCAGGTAGAATCAAACTGCAGGAGTGATTCATTACAGTTTTAAAATAAGATACTTGGCCATTTGTTAAACATATTTAAATAAAATTGTGTCCCTAGATAAGACAGGGATTGCTCATCAACTGACTATGTTATTGGTTACTTCTCAAGACAGATTTTTGTGTCTAGATGATGTAATGTTACGATATGAAAATCAACTCTGGTAAAAGTAACGAATCATTAATTAGTCTTCCTCAGTTTACAGTCCAAATAAAAAATCAAAATCTATGACTATTTGTAACGCAATACGTTAAAGATCCATTAGGTATCTAGTATTATATCTAGGTTTTATCTATATATATATATATATAATATATATATATATATATATATATATATATTGTATATATAATATATATTAGTGTATATATATATATAATATATTTATATATATGATATATAGTATATATATATATCATATATATCTATATATATAATATATAATATATATATATATATATGTGATTTTCTACTGGATTTCTGCATATTTGTTTAATTTTATTTCCTTTAACTAACATTCGTCAAGAGAAATAGTTAAGAAAGAGAAAAAGAAAAATAAGAGAGACGATTTGTTTATCGAATCGTTGGGAAGTGAATGTTGGTTTGCATTTTTGTATCGTAACGGCAGTTCTGCTTTAAGTCAGGAAAACAATACAAAGGAAATGTGCACTCTTTTAGGAAAGAAGCCCTCACACTGCAGCACATATATATTTATTTATTTTTTATTTATGTATTTTTTAAATACATTTGATGATATACCATCAAAATCTAAAAGTATTGTATCAGTTTTTACGACTGTTGTCCTTCCTGTTATTTATTTATTTCATTTTTTTTTCGTGGAAACATATTGCTCTGGCAAATTCTGTTCACTAAAGCTAGAAGTATACAAAACAGAATATACTGTGTTAATAAAATAAATCTTAGTAATTTCAAAAGCTGAAAAGATCCAGGTCAATTTCCAGTAAACTTCTAATCCATACAAGAAGATGAAACTACACTAATAAAGTATACAAAAGTTCCATTATCATTGTCTGAACTTAACAATTTATTATCTGCCACATATTACTTTTGATTTCTATGATGAGGTATTAAACCTGCACGGTCTAGCAGTGAATTCAGTTCTGATGTCTTAGTTTACCTCTCTTCCTTTGTCCTAAAGACAAATGATTGCAAGCTGCTCATTTCAAAGCAATTGATTTTAAAGTCAAAATTGTTGCCTGGGCATTTCAGAAGCAATTCATTTTAAATTCTAGAAAAGTTGACTGTGCATTTCAGTAGTAGTTAATTTTAATGTCTAAAACTGTTACCTGTTTCTATACTCCATATTGAATGCATTCTTTTATTTCTTCATGAATGTTAATGCCAACAAAACTATGATCGCAAAGATATCTTTAATAAGTGGCCGAGCTCTCCAATGCAAAATGGAAACTGGTGGCTTGTCTAGTGTTAAAAGATGACTTACGGAAGAACCCTCCCACAAGCTCAATAGACCTAGTACATCCAAAACAGCCATTGATTAGCAGTCGTTTCATTTTGCACGGAAAAAGAATTAAAAAATGTAGGAGAACTTTTCGAAGTCGCTTTACTCGGCCCGACACTGAGTGAGAGGTAAATAGATAGACATATATGACCAATGGAATGCAGTAATGTAAAAGAGACGGTTTGAACATCTAGGAAGATACCTTAGAACAAACAGGCTTTTAATAAAACCATCATACGGTGTCCCACGTCACCGTATGTGCTTTTTCACGTCTCTCCAGGCGAATGGCTCCCGTCGAACTGGCAATAGTGGAAAGCCTTTACATTTCAAAATTGAAATCCTCACTCAGTAACAAAGACAAGTTCACGAGATACTATTTTTATTTATTTTTTTTAATATATATATGTTTTTGCCTTTATGTTGCGGGTATTTATTTATTCATATATTGCTTTGTTTAATGTTTTGTACTTGCAAGAAGTTAGATGATACTGGGTTTAGGTGACTTTGTTCTTTTTCAAAATTTTTTAAAAAAGAATACTTAAAACATAACGATTCATGTAGTATGACTTGGGTATAGCCCCAGAGTTTCTGGAAGAGATGACGTTTTAACCCAAGACTGTTCGATGTTTTATTTGAATAAAATAAAAAGGATCTCATACGGCATCATCAGCCCAATAGGCTTTCACGGTTAGAGCCGCTTTGTAGGTGAAGAACTTTTTTTTTTATCCTGTCATGATTGTAAAATTTAGTTAGAATCAATGAGGAAAAAAAATTCATCACGGTTCGCAATGCACTGGCGATTTTGCAATGCCAGATTGTTTCATTTCTTCTTTTTTCTAGATACAGAAGCCATTTGGATCAAAAGGATCACCTGCATTTTCTTTTGCATTTTGGATCATAACACCGAATTCAGTGTTATGCAGTATTGCGGCTATATTCTCTTTGTAGTCTGTCTTGAGATAATTGGCAATCAAATAGTCTTCAATAATGTGAAGAAATTCCTAAAAGTTTATCCTAGTCCCTTTTTCGCCACTCTTAGCTCCGTAACAGTAATCATCACTTTCAATTAACGAAGAGGCACATTATTTTTCCTTCCATAAAATCATCGGAATAAAAGATTTCATTTGTTACTGATGCATAAATTTCACAGAAAAGTAGTTTTTTTAGGTACTTGGTTTCACCCGTTTCTGCAATAACTTTCACCATCTGGGATGTAGCAAGGACGCATAGCTTAAACCGAGGTACAAACTATTTGTAAAATTTAACAAATAAATATAGAATTTTCTTTAAGTCTTCAGGGGCATAACTTTATATGTTCGATCACATTAACACGATTTCTTCGGAAAGAAAAAGGCATCCCATGTCGTCTACTTAGTTGTCGTATTGAATCAATATCCATTACTTTATGGTTATTTCAATGTATGTGATTCAATTTTAGCTTTTGTGAAATATTTAAATTTTGATTGTAATTTCAGTTACCATTTCATTTCTCTCTGAATTTGACTTAGCAGATATAAGGCATTGTAACCCATTCTGTACATCTTAATAGCATTACAAACAAACCTGGCAGAGAGAGAGAGAGAGAGAGAGAGAGAGAGAGAGAGAGAGAGAGAGAGGTTTATGGAATCAAAAATCACTCTTGCTGCAAAGGCCTCTGTGGTATGAATTGCTGGAACATCTACTGATGAAAACACCATCCCTAATACCAGGGGTGTAGCAAGATCCTACAGGATTTTGAGTTTCTCCCGACCTTTTGTTACTTAAAGATGAGCTGAAAAGTGTATTTGAGGAAGAGGAGATCAGAGTTTAAGGAACCCAATCAGAAGTTTGATAAAACTTCGTGAAACATAAAAATTTCATAAAAAATGGAAAACCAGTCTTCATAGATCAATAGTAGGGAGGAAAAGAAGTTTTTAGAAGACTTTTCAGTTATTTTGATAATGAAAAAAATGAATAAAAGTTTAAGGGAAATTCTTGTTTTATACCCATTATATTACAGATTCAACAGTTATTCACAATTCATTTGGTTTGTTTTGAATAGAAATAAAATGCAATACCAATTTTGAAGATCATATTAAAGAGTAAATTCTATTATATTTGAAAAGCCCAGTCAACAATTACTCGTCAAAAAAAATTTCTTATTGCTCGTAGTATTTGCTTATTTATGCTAAATTATAAGTCACAATATAACTACAACGTCATATCAAATATCACTTATTAGAGATGTAACATATAAGAGATACGGAAATAAAAATTAAAGACAACATTCCATACATTCCATAAATATAATTAATTACAATAAATGCAATCGTTTAACAATGCACTGGGAACGATTACAAATCCGTTTAACTTAAATATAATGGGTGTGAACACAGACACAGACACACATACACACACACACCACACACACACACACACACACACACACACACACATATATATATATATATATATATATATATAATATATATATATATATATATATATATATATATTATTTATATACTAATTGAACAAGTTCCTCATTGGATGAATAGGTTACGTGGTCGCCTACCAGACCTGAAGTCAGGAGTTCGATTCTTCACTCTGCCAACGTGGAATCAGAGGAATTTATTTCTTGAAATAATGTGGTCCGGGTCCCAAAATAAGCTGTAGGTCCCATTGCTAGGTAACTAATTGGTTCCTAGCCCCATAAAAGATATATCTAATCCTTTGGGCGAGCCCTAGGAGAGCTGTTAAGCAGCTCCAGTGGTATGGTCATACTAAGATGTACATAACATAACTAACTGACCAACCTGGTGCTGCCCGGGAAAATTTTGAATGACAACTGATAATCTCTCTGTCTCTCTCTCTCTCTCTCTCCCCCTTCCCTACTAAGATAGTTGTTTCAGCTACATTGCCCAGCATTTTTGACTTTTTACATTTCCTAATGGGGCTGAACTTGGACTTGAAGGGCATCAGGAATGTCTCTGATCATCCCAGTGACCTAAAAAAAAACTAGGGACTAGACACTAATATACATCCGTTTCGACATTTTATTTTTCACCCCTTCTCACCCTTCCTTCATATCAGGGCTAAACTAGGACTTAAAGAGCATCAGGAATATCACTATTCAGCTCAGCAACAATAAAATCTATGGAGTAGACACTGATATTTGCTGTTTTTTGGTTATTTTTAGATGAAACCACCTTCCCAACTCCTCTTCCTATCGGGGTTGAACTTGGACTTGATGGTCGTTGGGAGAGTCACTGTTCATCTCAGCAACCTTGAAAACTATAAATTAGGCACAAATATCTGTCACTTTCAGTTATTTTTACATGTTATCCCTTTCTCACCCCTTCCCCTACCCCCTTTCTAATGAGGTAGAACTTGGACTTGCTGTCCATTGAGAGCATCACTATTTATCTATGCAATCTCAAAAAACTATGGATTAAACACTAATATCTGTTATTTTTAGTCATTTTCACTTGTAACCACCTCAGCACCTCCTTCTCACCCCCTTTCCTATCAGGGCCAAACTTGGACTTAAAGGGCACTGGAAGTGTCATTATTCATCTCATTGACCTCAAAAACTATTGATAAGACAGTAATATCTGTCATTTTAGGTTCATTTTACATGTCTTCCCCTTCCCACTTCCATCCACCCCTCTCGTTATAGGGCTTGAGGGGCATCAGGATTGTCATTATTCATCTCGGTGACCTCAAAAACAAAAATTATAGATTAGACACTAATATCTGTCATTTTCTGTTATTTTTTCACATCACCTTCCTGCAACTTTTCACCCTTATCCCTATTGGGTCTGAACTTGGGCTTGAAGGCCTTCGCAGGTGTAACTGCTCATCTCAGCGACCTAAAAAACTCTGTGTTAGGCACTAATATCTGTCATTTTCAGTTATTTTTCCGTTACCCCCTTACCACCCTTCTTCCCTCCCCCATCACTATTGGGTCTGAACTTGGACTTAAAGGGCACCGAGAGTGTCACTATTATTTTTAGAGACCTCAAAGACTATGGATTAGACATTAACATCTGTCATTTTAAGTTATTTTTACGTTTCACCCTTATCCCACAACCATCTCCTCGACACCCCCTTTGGTGCCACTGATGTCTTAACCCCTCAGTATTCTTTCTCAGAAGCTAAGTTACATGTATACAAAGTGTCAAAGTTTATGTGGCATATACATACATACATACATATATTTTTATACATATACCAGCTGACCAACACAGCGCTGCCCAGGAAAACTCTGAATGACCACCGATAAACTCTCTCTCTCTCTCTCTCTCTCTCTCTCTCTCTCTCTCTCTTAAACACCTCCACTCTCTGTCTCACTTTTTTCACTCTTACTTTCTCTCTCACTCTCTCCCTTTCCTGTTAAGATAGTTACTTCAGTTATGTTGCCCAGCATTTTTTACATTTTATATTTCACTGCATCTCAACCCCATTCCTACTGGGGATAAACTTGGATTTGAAGGGCATCAGAAGTGCCTTTGTTTATCCCAGCGACCCCAAAAGTGATGGATATTAGTGTCTAATCCATATTAGAAACTAATATCCATCACTTTTTACTTTATATTTTCTGTCCCTTCTCACCCCTACTTCCTATCGGGGCTGAACTTGGACTTGAAGGGCATCAGGAGTGTCACAGTCATCTCAAAAACCTCAAAAGTTAAGTAGACACTAATATCTGTCACCCAATTCCCACCCCTTATCAAACCCCCATTCCTATCGGGACTGAACTTGGAATTAAATGGCATTAGGAGCAGGGCTATTCATCTCAGTGGCCGGAAAAATATGGATTAGACACTAATATTTGTAGTTTTTGGTTATTTTTAGATGTCACCACCTTCCCACATACTCATCCTATCACTGCTAAACTTAGATTTTAAGTACATTGGGAGCATCACCATTCATCTCAACAAAATTGAATCGTATAAATTAGACACTAATATCTGTCATTATCAGTTATTTTTATATTTCATTCCCTTCCCACCCCCTCTCACCTCCTCTTCCTATCGGGGTTGAACTTGGACTTGAAGGCCATCGAGAGTGTCACTATCCATCTCAGCCACCTCGAAAACTATGGATTAGGCACTAAAATCTGTCGTTTTCCCTTATTTTAACATTCCAACCCCTTCCCAGCTCTTTCTCATTATCATTTCTAGGCTAAATTTAGACTTAAAAGGCATCGAAGTGTCACTATTCATCTCAGTGACCTTGAAAACTATGAATCAGTTACTGATATCTGTCATTTTCAGTTTTTTTATATGTCACCCATTCCCATCCCTTCTCATCCCCCCCCCCCCCCCCCAGGTCATATTGGGGCTAAACAAGGAATTAAATGGAATCAGGAGCATTAGTGCTTATCTCAGTGGCCTTGAAAACTATAGATTAGACATTAATATCTGCTGTTTTTGGTTATTTTTAGCTATCACCCCCTTCCCACCCTTTCCACCTCCCTCCCTATCACGGCTGAACTTGGACTTGAAGGGCATGGGGAATGTCACTATTCATCTCAGTGACCTAGAAAACTATTGATTAGACACTATCATCTGTCTTTTTGGGTTATTTTTACATGTCACCCCCTTCCCAACCCTTTTCATCCCCCTTCCAATATATTGGGGCTGAACTTAGGCTTGAAGAGCATGGGGAGTGTCAATATTCATCTCACTGACCCCAAAAACTATGGTTAGATGCTAATATCTGTAGTTTTTTTTTTATTTTAAAGTCACCCCCCCCTTCCCACCCCTTTTCACTTCCCCTCCATATTGGTGCTGAACTTGGACTTGAAGGACATTCTAAGTGTCACTAATCATCTCAGCGGCATCAAAAACTATGGATTAGACACTAATATCTGTCGTTTTTGGTTATTTGTGCTTTTCACCCCTTTGCAAACCCCCTCTCACACCGCCTCCTTCGGTGCCAGGGATATCTTACCCCTAAAAGGTTTTTCCTAGATGATAAGCTATATGCATATCAAGTTTGGTTAAAACTGATCAATTCGTGTCAATGTGCATGTGATATATATATATATATATATATATATATATATATATATATATGTATATATATATAAATATATATATATATGTATATATATATATATATATATATATATATATATATATATATATATATATATATATACTATATATATATATATATATTATATATATATATATATCTATATATATATGTATATGTATATATATATATATATACAATATATATATATATATATATATATATATATATATATATATATATATATATATATATATATATATATACATACATATATATATATATGTGTGTGTGTCTGTGGTGTATACGTTTGTTGGAAATTTTTATGACTAAGGGATTATACTGTTGAAAATGGAGTAGTAATCATCGCAGTATTAGTCAATAATTGAATAGGGAGGCGTCTTGTTTGAGCTACCCAGGGCAGCCGTTTGAAAATCATCAGCTGACAAACATGATGAATCCCACACAAGGGGATGACAATTTCAATATAGTATTAAATTACTTTTACTATGAAGCGTTCAGTGATTAGGAGGAGAATTTATCGGTGGCTTTTATTGAGAAGAGAGAGAGAGAGAGAGAGAGAGAGAGAGAGAGAGAGAGAAGGAGAGAGAAAATTTTACTAAGAAGGAAACAGTTGTTAATCATATTAAGGGAAATCATTAATTATCTTTCTCGAATATATGGGAAAGTAATTGATATATTCTCTCTCTATCACCTTGTCTGGCAGTTAAAGTAAGCTGTCAATTTTCCATTTACTATACAAGTAAACGAGTCGGTTATATGTATTGGCATTACCCTAAATTCTTATACCCTTTCTCGTCTAGAGGACTGAACCATGTACATAACTACTTCAGTTTAACGTACACCGAACTGCTCTTTATAAAAGTAGGTTTAAAAAACAAACAAACAAACAAAGTTTCCTGATAATTGTTCCTCGTTCCCATACGCGGCCAGAGCAAAATGATTTGACCATAATACGTGAAAATCTTTTCATAACTTTACGATACCGTTTATAATCCAAAAAACTTTTAGATATGGCAAGATGACGAAACTCGGCGGCCATATTTGATTATCCAATCAACCTATATTTAAGGTGGAGGATAAAATCAATAGATTACTCAAAAGTCTCAAAGATCAGAATATTATAACTGAAAGCACTTACCAAGAATTATATTGTTCAGGTTCATCCTATGGTGTGTTATATGGACTTCCTAAAATTCATAAAGATGGTGTTCCTTTACGACCAATTTTGGCTGCATACAATACCCCAAATTACCAGATAGCAAATTCTTAGTACCATTGCTACAGCCATTTGCAAATAATGAATACGTTTTACTCAATTCTGCTAACCTTGTACCTGATATTCTACCACAGGATGTTGACTTATATATGGTGAGTTTGGATGTCGCATCTCTTTTTACGAACATACCGTTGCAGGCGACGGTTGACATAATTTTAGATAAGATCTTTTACGAGGAAAAGTGTTTATATCATGGTTTTTAATAAGGATAATTTTAAGAAACTTCTTGAAATTGCAGTGCAGGACACTCACTTTATTTTTAACAAGAAAGTTTTTAAACAAGTTGATGGTGTTTCGATGGGGTCGCCACTTGGCCCAGTTATGGCTAACGCCTTTATGTGCTCTTTTGAGAAGGAACAAATGCTGGATGGTTGTCCCTTATCATATCGCCCTCTCTTTTATAAGCGATATGTGGATGACACTATTGCTCTATTTAGGTCCCGAGAAGCAGCTGAAGCTTTCTTGGAATATATCAATGGCCTACTCCTAATATAAATTTCTCAATTGAACATGAACAAGACAACCAACTTGCTTTTTTAGATGTGAATTACTAGGACAGAACATGGTTTAATACGAGCGTCTTTTAGAAAAACGACGTTCACAGGTCAAGGTACTAACTTCTATAGCAGTTTGTTCCATAAAACATTTAAATTAAATAGTATTTCCACGCTATTACATCGTGCTTATATGTTATCTTCCAACTGGCATAACTTTCCATAGAGAAATCCAATTTTTACTTCAGTTTTTTAAAAACAATTCGTATCCTCCAGCCTATTCTTGAAATATGTCATAACTTTTTAAATGATAAATTTCAGCCACGTCAACTTGCACCGAACGTGCCTAAATTATTAATATATGCCTCTATACCTTTCATTCAGTCGAACGCATTTAAGGTGCAAATACAAAAAGTCATTCAGAAAACTTTTCCGGCCGTGAATCTTAAGTTGATAGCAAAAAATCCTAAAACTCTGGGTTTCTTTGTTCTCCCACAAAGATAAACTTCCGGCTTTGATGCGGTCTTTGGTGGTATATTGCTTTACTTGCCCGAAATGTAAGATCGGGAAATACGTGGGAGCCACCAAAAGACTGCTCAAAGTCGAATCGACTCTCATCTCGGAGTCAGTCACCGTACGGGATGTACTTTGAAAACGAAGGAATTTTCTAACATACGAGAACATTGTAATAAATGTAAAACATCATTTTCACATAGGATTTTCGTATTGTCACCCAAGCGCCCAATGACTATTCTCTCTCTGTTTTGGAGTCGTTAACAATCAAACAGCTTGTGCCCCATTAAATGGTCAGACTTCTTCCACAGTTCTATATTTAGCATAGTTGACGTCCTCCTTTCCAAACCAGACAACGTCACCTCAGTTTTTTTAACTCCTTAGAGATAGGTACTAACGTTTTAAGCATTCTTCACTTCTTAATTATATATATATATTTTTATTTCATTTTTTAGTTCATTTTTAAATTATTATATTTAACTTTTATGTACTTCAAATTTTTATTAATATTAATACTGAGTCTTTTTTAATTTGTATATTTTGTATATTTTACAGCCCTGATGATGAGACCCAAAGTCTCGAAAATTTTGGAAAATACATGTATGATGTTACGCTGGCTTTTCTCCATCCTATTCATTTTAAATCTACGGCGTTCCAGATGCCCCCACCAACCTTCCTGCATACATATTATATATATATATATATATATATATATATATATATATATATATATATATATATATATAGTATATATATATATATATATATATATATATATATACTATATATGTATATATAAATATATATATATATATATATATATATATATATATATATATATATATATGTATATATATATATATATATATATATATATATATATATATATATATATATATATATATATATATATATATATATATATATATATATATATATATATATATATATATATGTATATATATATATGTATATATATATATATATATATATATATATATATACTATATATGTATATATAAATATATATATAATATATTATATATATATATATATATAAAATATATAATATATATATATGTATATATAAATATATATATATATATATATATATATATATATATAATCTATATATAATATATATATATATATCACATCAGGTCAAAACCATGAATATAGAGGAAGAGGTGTCCAATCAGACGACAGTCATGTACACGTGTTTTATTATAAAGAAACGTTTCATGTTGTCAACAACACATCATCAGTCTTTTCCATAGGCTTAAGAATTTCAATTATGGTAATCTAAATATGGCAGTTCTTCAGCAGAAACTATCATCACTGTTACATGATAATTACAGAAAACTCAGGGTGAAGTGGGCCCCTTACTTCAGAAAGGAGGACTCTGAAATTCTTAGAAGGTTGGGTAAAAATGATAACTTAGTGATATGTAAACCAGATAAAGGGAAAGGAATAGTGATTCTGGGACAAGGCTGATTATCTTGAAAAAATGAAAGTTATTTTGTCTGATGGCTCTAAATTTAAACTAATTGGTGAACCCAACTTTGTTGATATTTACAAAAACAAAAGAAGACAAGATCAATCGCTTTCTTAAAAGCTTAAACAAGAAAAAGTTATTTCTGATGATGTCTACCAAGAACTATTTGTTACCGGGTCTTCCTTTGGCATCTTTATGGGCTTCCGAAAAATACACAAAGACGGTATACCATTGAGACCGATAATGTCCGCATACAATAGCCCGACATATAATATTTCCAAATTCGTGGTCAAAATACTCAATGAATATGCTACTCTAAAATATTCGTTAAAGAATGGTTATGTATTTTCAGCAAGAAAATTTATTTTACAGGATGGTGATTTGTATATGGCTAGTTTGGACGTTGAATCATTGTTCACTAACGTCCCTGTTTCTCAGACAATTGAAATAATTTTGGATAAAGTTTTTAGTAATGATGAGACCTTCTGTGGTTTTAATAGGCAACTTTTTAAAACATTTTTGGAACTTGCTGTGCAAGATGCCACCTTTGTTTTAATGGGCAGCTCTTTCGCAGGCAGAGGGGTTGCCATGGGTGGGTTCTCCTTTGGGACCGTTGTTTGCAAATTTTTTTATGGGACATTTGGAGGAGAATTTTCTTAATGATTGTCCTGGGAATTTTAAGCCACTTTTTTATAGACGATATGTTGACGATACTTTTGCCTTATTTAAATTTTCGTGGCAATGCCAGCTTTTTTTAGATTACATAAATGAAGCCCATCCTAACATTAAATTTACGTTGGAAAATGAGAAAGATGACTCCCTGGCCTTTTTGGATATAAAAATAACTAGAGATAACCACCTTTTCAACACAAGTGTTTTTAGAAAGAGTACCTTCACTGGGCTCGGAAACAACTTTTTTAGCTCGTGTTTCCGTAATTTTAAGATTAATGCTATATCTACTTGGTTTTTAGGCCCTTCGGTACACATCTGATTGGCTCTCCTTTCATCTTGAAATCGAGTTTCTTTTAGAATATTTTGTTAAGAACTCGTTTCCCAAAAAGCTGGTTTTTAACATTATTAGTAAATTGCTAACGAGGTATCTGTCAGCACCCACCCTTAATTTTAATGTACCTAAATTAACTATGTATGACCCATCCCATTTATTCATTCAGACAGTTTACGTGTAAAAGTCAGAAATATTATTGAAAAGGAATTTGGTTTTTTGAAACTTAATCTTATTCCCATGAATCCACAAAAAATTGGAGGGGGGGTTTTTAATTACAAGGACAAATTACAGGATTTCATGAAGTCCAATATCATATATAAATTTGAATGCCCAAGATGTCTTGGTATTTATGTTGGTTCTTCACGGAGACTGTTACAAGTCCGTTATTACAGCCATTTGGGATTAAGTTATAGAACTGGGTCCAGAATCTCTAATCCCGAGTTCTCTAATATAAGAATTCATGCAAAGAGTTGTAAGGTTACTATCGAAAAGAAACATTTTTCTATAATTGGCACCACAAAACAAACTACCCATCTAACTACCCTTGAGTCATTGTTTATTAAGCACCTTTCACCTAGTTTAAACTCCAACACCTCGTCATCTCCTCTCTCTCTGGCGTGAGGTTTACGTTGTATGCAGACCTTACCGTTTTTAGTCACTCAGCTCTTTCCTTCTTTATGAATAGGTAGTTTTCTTCTCATTCCCTATTTTAGCGTTCTGATTATTTTTTAAATTTTATTGTAATTTTTAAGTTTATTTAATTTCTATTGTAATTTTTAAGTTTATTTTAATGTTGAATTTCAATTGCAGACTGATGATGTGTTGTTGACAACATGAAACGTTTCTTTATAATAAAACACGTGTACATGACTGTCGTCTGATTGGACACCTCTTCCTCTATATTCATGGTTTTCCTGATGTGATGTTTGCTGTCCGTGATGTTTCGTCTGCTCTTCTCCGTCCTGTTTCTTCTGAGACTTCGACTACGAACGGTACAACACTTTGCCCAACTCCTCAGACCAAGATATCCTCTACATGTTTTAAAACTCGCCAGAAGATTGGAGAAATGTACGTTGAAGTTTGAGAAGTCAAAATGTGACCTGGACTTCCTGTCTCTTTGCCAACTTAGTGGGGTTTTTCCTAGATTCGTGAGGTTCAAGTTGTACAAATCGTCCCTTTACCACACTGGATTTTATCATGATGCAATGGACGAACTGCTATCGAGGGAGGTTTCCTGTAAACAACGTGCTTCGGATGGACTTCGAGAGACGTGTCAACAACTGCGGGAACAACTATTTCCTTTGTTATCTATGATTGATTTGATTATTTTTAAGAAGCTGTTTTTTAAAGGTATTAACAAATATGTCACTGATGTTCAAGCCCGTCACCAGAGAAAATTGAAATCTTTGGGGATTTATGCTCCTACTTTGATAATGGACATTCATGTATTTTTAACTACTCTAAATATGTCTTGTCAAAGAGAGATGAATTTTTTTATTGTCACTTGGATTGGATTTCTGTTTGCCTTCATATAGACCAATTTGCATTCTTTATTTTCCGTTTGAGGTGCTTTTCCATAGGCTTAAGAATTTCAATTATGGTAATCTAAATATGGCAGTTCTTCAGCAGAAACTATCATCACTGTTACATGATAATTACAGAAAACTCAGGTGAAGTGGGCCCTTACTTCAGAAAGGAGGACTCTGAAATTCTTAGAAGGTTGGTAAAAATGATAACTTAGTGAGGATGTAAACCAGATAAAGGGAAAGGAATAGTGATTCTGGACAAGGCTGATTATCTTGAAAAAATGAAAGTTATTTTGTCTGATGGCTCTAAATTTAAACTAATTGGTGAACCCAACTTTGTTGATATTTACAAAAACGAAGACAAGATCAATCGCTTTCTTAGAAAGCTTAAACAAGAAAAAGTTATTTCTGATGATGTCTACCAAGAACTATTTGTTACCGGGTCTTCCTTTGGCATTCTTTATGGGCTTCCAAAAATACACAAAGACGGTATACCATTGAGACCGATAATGTCCGCATACAATAGCCCGACATATAATATTTCCAAATTCTTGGTCAAAATACTCAATGAATATGCTTACTCTAAATATTCGTTTAAAGAATGGTTATGTATTTCAGCAAGAAGAAATTATTTTACAGGATGGTGATTTGTATATGGCTAGTTTGGACGTTGAATCATTGTTCACTAACGTCCCTGTTTCTCAGACAATTGAAATAATTTTGGATAAAGTTTTTAGTAATGATGAGACCTTCTGTGGTTTTAATAGGCAACTTTTTAAAACATTTTTGGAACTTGCTGTGCAAGATGCCACCTTTGTTTTTAATGGGCAGCTCTTTCTGCAGGCAGAGGGGGTTGCCATGGGTTCTCCTTTGGGACCGTTGTTTGCAAATTTTTTTATGGGACATTTGGCGGAGAATTTCTTAATGATTGTCCTGGGAATTTTAAGCCACTTTTTTATAGACGATATGTTGACGATACTTTTGCCTTATTTAAATTTTCGTGGCAATGCCAACTTTTTTTAGATTACATAAATGAAGCCCATCCTAACATTAAATTTACGTTGGAAAATGAGAAGGATGACTCCCTGGCCTTCTTGGATATAAAAATAAATAGAGATAACCACCTTTTCAACACAAGCGTTTTTAGAAAGAGTACCCTCACTGGGCTCGGAAACCACTTTTTAGCTCGTGTTTCCGTAATTTTAAGATTATAATGCTATATCTACTTTGGTTTTTAGGGCCCTACGGTACACATCCGATTGGCTCTCCTTTCATCTTGAAGTGAAGTTTCTTTTAGAATATTTTGTTAAGAAACTCGTTTCCCAAAAAGCTGGTTTTTAACATTATTAGTAAATTGCTAACGAGGTATCTGTCAGCACCCACCCTTAATTTTAATGTACCTAAATTAACTATGTATGCACCCATCCCATTTATTCATTCAAACAGTTTACGTGTAAGAGTTAGAAATATTATTGAAAAGGATTTAGGTTTTCTAAAACTTAATCTTATTTCCATGAATCCACAAAAAAAATGGAGGGTTTTTTAATTACAAGGACAAATTACAGGATTTCGTTAAGTCCAATATCATATATAAATTTGAATGCCCAAGATGTCTTGGTATTTATGTTGGTTCTTCACGGAGACTGTTACAAGTCCGTTATTACAGCCATTTGGGATTAAGTTATAGAACTGGGTCCAGAATCTCTAATCCCGAGTTCTCTAATATAAGAATTCATGCAAAGAGTTGTAAGGTTACTATCGAAAAGAAACATTTTTCTATAATTGGCACCACAAAACAAACTACCCATCTAACTACCCTTGAGTCATTGTTTATTAAGCACCTTTCACCTAGTTTAAACTCCAACACCTCGTCATCTCCTCTCTCTCTGGTCGTGAGGTTTACGTTGTATGCAGACCTTACCGTTTTTAGTCACTCAGCTCTTTCCTTCTTTATGAATAGGTAGTTTTTTTCTTCTCATTCCCTATTTTAGCGTTCTGATTATTTTTTGAAATTTTATTGTAATTTTTAAGTTTATTTTAATTTCTATTGTAATTTTTAAGTTATTTTAATGTGAATTTCAATTGCAGACTGATGATGTGTTGTTGACAACATGAACGTTCTTTATAATAAAAACACGTGTACATGACTGTCGTCTGATTGGACACACTCTTCCTCTATATATATATATATATATATATATATATATATATATATATATATATATATATATATATATATATATATCTATATACATACATATATATATATATATATATATATATATATATATATATATATATAGATATATATAGATATATATATATATATATATATATATATATATATATATATATATATATATATATATATATATATATATATATAGATATATAGATATATATATCTATATATATATATATATATATATATATATATATATATATCTATATACATACATAGATTTATATATATATATATATATATATTTTATATATATATATATATATATATATATATATATATATATATATATATATATATATATCTATATATATATATATATATATATATATATAGATATATATATATATATATATATATCTATATATATATATATATATATATATATGTATATATATATATATATATATATATATATATATATATATATCTTGAACAATTGAACACCTTTACCAAGCAACTCCATTCGTTGGCATTAGCTCTACGTTTTTTGTATCTTTCTATTTTGATTTTGGTACAAATGGGGTAAGGGAGAAGTAGAACTAGAGCCAAAGATTATTCACACTTATATATACGATAAGAGATCTGATATTATCACTTTGTCACAATTTATTATATGAAAAACCGTGGTAGAGTGGCGTTTTGGCTTTATTATATGACGTGAATAAATAACTTACTATATATATATATATATATATATATATATATATATATATATATATATATATATATATATATATATACGTATATATTGTGCACTGCACTCTTTATGATTTGCTTACCTTTTAAGCTGAACATAACTTCCGGAAAAGACCTGGAGAACCACAAGAGTAAATTTTCTATAAATGAAGATCTGGGTTCTCCTTTCTGTGTGAGATGATTGGAATTGTGAGATAGTGTGCCTTTTTACAGAATGTTTCGCTGTCTATTTATCTTGTCTCTTGTCCTAGTTACAAATATGGCACTTTTAGCCATCACTTTAACATATGAGTTGTAGTTTTGCGGCAGAAAATGGTGCTTCGTTACCTATAGACAAGAAAATTATAATCTCATAAATCACGCTTTGACAACCTATGCCACTTCAAGAAAAATTGATGTTAGTTTTTTGCATGTCCGTCTGCAGATTACCTGTGTCACTGTTGAACTTTCCTAGAATGCTCCCACCTCTTAACTTGTAGCTCTGAAATGCTATGGACTACCTCATGATCATTGGACTTTCAATCATGTAACACTGAATGTATGCAAGTGGCTTGTGGTCAGTTTGTATCACATAATCTACACTGCACAGCTATTGACGGAATCTATTGACAGCAAAAATGATTGGCAGGTACTCATTTTTGAGGGTACAGCATTTGTGCCCCTTCTTGAAAATCATACTTGCAAATGTAATCAGCAATATCCCATGAGCAACCTCTTGCATAGTATGCCTCCTGATGCTTCATTTTTTCCATCTGTCCACACAATGAAAGTATTGACCTCCGGTACTTGTAGTATTGATACTTAAGGTATTTCCCCTGCTCCACCTTGTCCGCATAGCCCCTCTTCATTAGGTTGCTCAAAGACTGCTAGATTCACATACTTGCACACAAACTTCCTATAGTAGTATATCAAACCTAGGAATGATTTTAATTATGTTAGTCATTAGTGGGTCTATGTCCAAGATCTTCAAGAGCTTTGCTTCATCCATAGTAATCCCATAACAGTTAACCTTGTGTTTGAGGAATTCTATTTTCTTGTTTCCAGTGTAACACATGGAAATTTAGATAGTCAGTCCTGCTTCCCTTACTTTCTGGAATAGGTCCTGGAGTGATACTGCATGTGTCAGCATGTCGTCCACAACATGTTTGGTGATCTTGGCTCTTCCTACAGTCTTCCTCATCATTGTTGAAAGACACCCCTGAGGTAAGTAATCCAAATGTCATCCACTTAAACTCATAGTACTGCCTGAAACCGAGAACACTGTTATCTACTATGACTCCACCACAGTGAAAAAATCTTCCATTGGTAAGTTTCACCCTTATAACTTTGGAATCTCTCACAGGTTCATTGTCGAATTTGGTTATGGCATCCAGTCAATATTATTCAATGCAGAACTTGTTTGATTCATCCTTGCTCACCATCACTACTGGTGAACAGTATTGGCCTTTTAATGAATCCCATTTTAAGAATCTCTTCAGTTTCTTCTGGGTCAGTTCCCTAGTAACATACTTAAAAGAAAAATCTTCGCTCTAACTAGCTGCTCTGTAATCGCTTTCATGTGGTGTTTTCCGAAGTTCCTCCTTTCATTGCTCAAGTAATTCACCACTAACATCAATATCTCGTTAGGTCTCTTCACCATTCTGCTTTCAAAGTTTCTACCAGCCATGATTCAGAATTACTTGGCCGGTGCCAGCTTTCTCCTCATTGACATTTGCACTCAAGCATCTTTCTTCTTTGATGACATCTGCTACTGCTTCAGTGGCTTCCCAATCATGGTAGCAGTTAGATGACCACCTACTTGACTTCATACAGCGCTCTCCACTGGAAAATCGGCTTGTTTGATTTCATTGATAGTAACACTAATGCTTTGTGTTCCAACTTCAACCAAAATTATTTGGTCCTCTTACCATATTGTTATCAATACTTATGGTGTCACTGTAATGAATACAGACACTTTGCAGACTCCAGTCCATAATTTCTTGAGAACCTTCACTGATCTTTCCACAGTCCTTTCATACTGCAGCACCAACCATGTCAATCCATATCTCAACTGTGATTCTTTGATATACAACAGAGCCAGGATTACCGGTAGATACCAGTCCTAATCCTTCAGTCTCTCCTTGGATGTCTTCCTGAGCTTAGATTATGAAACACTGCTGATTCTTCCGCACAACCTGTAGCATTTCAGATTATATAGTCATAAACAGATGTTTGGTGCTCATCAGATGCCTCACCTCCCTCAGCATCTAGGAAATAAACTGGGTCTCTTGGTACCTGAGCAGCTCCTTGAGTAATCCCACCCGACTGAAAATTTCAAGCAGTGGCTTTGCTACCCAAAAGGTTTCTATTTTTAAAAGACCCACTGCCCCAGGGGACCTTGTAGTAAAGTCATCCATAATCTGGGTTTACCTGTAGCCCATCTCTAACATGTGGTATCAGTCCAACCAGGTCTACATCTTCCTTCAATGGCTCTTCCATTAAGGGTATCCTTCCCAGTGATATATAGTAAGTACAGCCCTTCTGTGCAGCCTAAGGGCAAGCATCATAAGACCTGCAAAACCCACTGAGGTCTGTAACCACTATGTGTTAATAACAACTGGTAGTTATATGGTCAATAGTCTTCTTAGCTCCAAGATGACCACCAACAATCAACTCTGTCCAGCTTCATCACTTAATCACGATATATCTTTTGCTATAGGGTTTCCCACACTTTTGCAGCTAATTTGACCAGAAAACCTAAGTTAATGGGTCATTAATAACCTAAAACTTCTGGCTTCCTTACGCTTGGAAGGCTTTTAAGAAAAATGTCATAAATATGGCAACCTATGAATATAGGATGCAATTCCCTCATAGTACAGATGTGTTCACATAAATCTTTGCAACTGGATATCCACCTATACTCCTATCAGTGAGTGCACAAACCCATTTCTTATAAGTCATTTGGTCTTCAGTTGTTACATAAGGTATACATACAACTGCACTTGTACAATCTGTATCTTATAGTAGTTACTGTCTTTCCCACTATCCTTCACAAACTGGTAAATTAAGGTGCTTCTTCTTTCGTTCCACAGATGAACATGTTCCTAACACAACAGGTAGTTCAGCTCCATCTGCCAGTTTCAACTCACCATTTTCAACATGGTCCATCTGGTCTATGTCAATATCTTCACAAATAGCTCTCACCTTCCTAATTTCTTCCAGTACCATAACACTGGCTGCCTTTTGCAAGTATATCTTCTGGTCATTCACCTTTAAAAGGACACAGTTCTTTGCTAAATGTCCTGCTTTACAATTTCATTGGTCTGCCTTACTAATAACAAGCACACAGTCTCTGGCTAGGTTTCCTGAAAAAAAAGACACAAAGTTCCTACCTGTACCATTGGGTCTCTAGATTCCCTGCTGTGCAGGTTTAAACATCTTGCTAATGTCTCTTGCTACTCTTTACTTAGTTAAACATTGGGTGATAATCTGTTTACAGGTGAGTAAATCTGCCAAATGAAACTTTTTGCTGCATTCAGCCCTTTTAAGCCGCCTGTTTAAATATCTGTATTCTAGATGCAAACTTGTATTAAAGCCTACATCCACAGAATTGTTCCTGAATTCCTCATTACTCATTTACAAACCTCATTCAAAGGTGAGCTATGAAAAACCTATAAACACTTACCGGGTAATAATTGGACTTGGACAAACAGCTTACATACAGGCTAATTTTACTCTCTACAGGTCTTTAAAATCATTCAATAAGTGCCCATATTCTCATGTTTTTCATCATCCCTAGGCAACTAGGGTTTTTACTGTGAATATAGGGAGGTGTTAGTGCTGCTAACTCATCTACCCTCAATATTAATATAGGCAGTGAGTCTTATTACTTGAAGTTCATGTACCTGCTCCCTTTCTGCTTTCTCTCTTTGCCTTTTAGCTTCCTCCTTTTCTCTCTGTAGCTCTGCCTTATATTGTAATTCGCTGTGTACAGTCACAAAATCTCTTGCTTCTTTTCCTTCGAGTTCTATTTCAAGGGCAAGTTCAACAAGGTTTTGAAGCTCTGTTGCCATTGTAACTTTCCTGCTAATCACATTGGACGAGTGGGTTACGTGCTCGCCTACCGATTTGGTAGCACAAGTTCGCTCCCTGCTCTGCCAAAGTGGATTCAGAGGAATTTATTTCTGGTGATTAGAAATTTATTTCTCGATATGATGTGATTCAGATCTCAGAAGAAACTGTAGGTCCCGTTGCCAAGTAACCAAGTGGATCCTAGCCACGTAAAAATAGGTGAGCTGTTAAGGGTAGGCTCCACTTTGGGGGGTGCCGATCGTAAAAAATATTTGCCAAAAAAATACACTAATCAAGACAGGCTAATGAAATTTTCAGGCATTATTAGCACTATAATAATGCATATTCCCTGTGAGTTTTATCATCCTACAGGGAAAATTAATGATTTTATGAAAAAAAATGTGAAAAAACGGAAATTTCCGGCCCCGTCGTACTGAAGGTTATTTGGTGATTGGTGAGAAACTACAGTCTTGAATAGAAATTCGGTCTGACAGAATGTTGGTATATCCACCTGGAACATGCACAAAAAAAATTATCAAAATAGAACAGTAAATAAGCACGTAATAACAAAAAAAAGAGCAACAACTTTGTAAGTTCAGCGAAAGCCCCGCCGAGAATAGCAGACTTAAGCTTAGGCAAAGAAATATTCAGGAAAAATTCAAATCTCGATTTAGGGACAAAACCTTTTGAGAGTTTGTAGTTATTATGTCACTTGATAGCCTAAAACATCTAAAAAATTATATTATTTAGGACAATCAAAGAAAACAAAACCCACCTCCAAAAAAAAAAAAAAAAAAAAAAAAAAAAAAAAAAAAAAAAAGGGGGGGGGTGGTTTTTTCTTTGATTGTCCAAAATAAAAAAACATTTTAGATGTTCCAGGCTATCAAGTGACATATTAACTAAAACAAACCTCAAAAAGGTTTTGTCCCTAAATCGATATTTGAATTTTTCCTGAATATTTCTTCCTAGCTATAGTCTGCTATTTCGGCGGGGCTTTCGCTGAACTTACAAAGTTGTTGCTCTTTTTTTTGTTATTACGTGCTTATTTACTGTTATATTTTGATAATTTTTTTTGTGCATGTTCCAGGTGGATATACCAACATTCTGTCAGACCGAATTTCTATTCAAGACTGTAGTTTCTCACCAATCACCAAATAACCTTCAGTACGAGGGGCCGGAAATTTCCGTTTTTTCACATTTTTTTTCATAAAATCATTAATTTTCCCTGTAGGATGATAAAACTCACAGGGAATATGCATTATTATAGTGCTAATAATGCCTGAAAATTTCATTAGCCTGTCTTGATTAGTGTATTTTTGGCAAATATTTTTTACAATCGGCACCCCCCAAAGTGGAGCCTACCCTTAATCAGCTCAGTGGTCTGGTTAAACTAAGATATGCTTAAGTTTTTTTTTAACCTTGTAGGATAACAAAAAAAAAATCACACCCAATCACTTTCACTGATTTATCTTGTCACAAATGCCAATTTACGTAAAATATGTGATAAAAAAAACCATGGTGGTACATACAAAGAGATAAAATAGAAAAAAATTATTCACCGCGCTTTTCATGTTGGTGCTTTCCTTTTTGGCTGATAACTTGTGGGAATGATCTGGTGGATACTTTCATATAGGCATTGTAATAGGCTGCATTTTCACAGTCTGTTCTGCCCTGTCTCTCGGACTGGTTTTATGTATGGTGCCTTCAACCTCCACTCGAACATTCAGTCTTGGTCTCTGTGATACCACTAGGCAGAAGTTATGTATTTCTGAACAACTCTTGACAAAAAAAAAAAAAATCACATAATTACTCTGAGAAGATCGGCACTAGCATGCTTTTAAGTGACATTGCATATTTATACAAATTCATCTACACTTTATCAACAAACATTTTTTAAAACCCAATTCAGGTATACCTTACTAATGAATGTGTGGGATTTCAATTTCAACGGAAAATGATGTTAAGAGGAGGTATCAAAAGAACATGATAATCTCATAAAATATGCATTGGCTCATTTCTCATGAGAAAAAAAGTAGTACCGCCTTGGCATTTTCTATTGTCCTACAATTTGGGCAAGCAAAGACCAATATCAAGAGGCGCAGGTTTTCAGTAAGCTTCATGAGTATTTGCTCGCACATGCATTTTATTAAAATATGCACAACTCCTCCTTAGCAGAATGATGGAAAATCTAAGAATATGCTAAGCGACAGAAACCTTATTATTTAGTGATGGTGTGGCAACTGGTTCGTTTTGGCAAAAAAAAAAAAAATAAATAAATAAATAAATACAAAAAAAAATAAAGTATATGAAAATGAAGAATTGAGTGGCTAATGAGTTTGTTAAGATAGACAAACCAAACATCTGATATTTGAACGTCGAGGGAGGGAAGTAATGACTTTCTATCTTCTTTTTTAATGTGCTTTTGTACTAATTATGTAGGACAGACTGACTGCTGTAATCAAAGGGGATACTGATCTTTATAGTTGTTATAAACGGCACAAAAATGTCCAAAGTCACAATAAAAATATTACTATTTTCCGCAAAGACAAAGTCATTAGGATTATTCTTATTTGCTTTCTTATTAACATAGATACGTTTTTTAAATAGTGTTTGGATGACATGTTCTTGCTTTTCGCCACATTTTCATGTGTTTTCTGTGGTCCGGGACCTTGCTGTACAGGCAAGGTTACTTTCTAACTCCTTAGTATTAATTTCATTGGGGAAGTCTAAAGTCATAGGTACGACAAATCCAAGTATCATGAACCTGCTTAAAGAATTAAAGTTATTCATTAAAATTGCATAGAAAGGGGACTATTACCAAACCAAGGACATGCATAATTGCCTTCGAATTATGTAGCCTACATGTTAGCTATTCACTGCGGACCATGCGGGATGCATGTCAGTAAAGGAATATTAACATGTATTTATCCTACATACACCCTATCTGTGTAAAGTCCGATAGGGCTAATAACAGAATATGGGAAGAGTACCTGACAATTATTGTTTAACACACGA
The DNA here is from genome assembly GCF_015104395.2 of Macrobrachium nipponense. Classification (NCBI taxonomy): domain Eukaryota; kingdom Metazoa; phylum Arthropoda; class Malacostraca; order Decapoda; family Palaemonidae; genus Macrobrachium; species Macrobrachium nipponense. Next base: position 9,594,533 of record NC_061089.1, read on the forward strand.
CATTATTTCAATGAATAAATAATTCCCTCCGTGCTCCAGTATTTCACTGATTTTCATTACGATTTCCACCTTGAAATCCTTTCACGTAGGTAATTTACGTGTACAGCTTAGTTGACTGATTGACTGTGTATAGAATTTAGGCCAAAGGCCAAGCACTAGGACCTATGAGGTCATTCAGTGCTGAAACGGAAATTAACAGTAAAAGGTTTGGAATGTGTAACAGGAGGAAAACCTCAAAGCAGTTGCACTATGAATCAATTGTGAGGAGAGGGTGGAAAATAAGACGGAAGGAAGAAAATATGAAAGGAGGTAGTGGGACCGAAGGCACGCTGCAAAGAACCTTAAGTAATGTTTACAGTGAATCACATGAGGCGCACTGACAGCGCTACCGCCTTACGGGGGTGTACAGCTTAGTGAGCATTTTAAGTGCACGGGATATTTTGTCACTACATCATTTTCATTATTTCATACTTATATAAATGAATTATCAACAATATTCTTCTGCAATATGTTTATAGCATTTTCACGAGAGTTAACTGCAGCTGTTAGTATATATATAGTTATCATACTTATAGATTGTTATCGATTAGAATTGTGATTGCATATTTACTCTTCTCAAATAATAATTTTTCTGATAACAGGTGATTTTAAAAAAACAGTAATATTACGCCTTTGTCAAAAACTCATTTATATGTGTTCTCTTCGTAAATAAAAAATAAAACAAAATATGACCACCAGTGAGTCTACAGTCTACTCAAAATATTAGTTTTTGCATGTTCATAATTTCGTCTGAACAAGCATACCAATGCCAAAGATCGAGAAAACATAAATCTAAGTTTTCACAAAAAAATAAGGCAAATAAAATTCATAGTAAAAACATTTATTGAATAGCCTGGAAATTTTACTAGGGATGCGTAACTATTTACAAACAATTCATGACCATTTAACAAAAAGGAATTTGGCTATAGCTATTGTTTCAAATTGTGCAATGACCAAATAGAAATGTCATATAAAACGCACCTATTGTGAAAAAAACTTATTCACTTTTGTTTTTATATAACGATAATAAACTGCAACTTTAGAGTCCAAAAGCATTCACATTTGAGGTTTAGTTATGATGAATGGGGTGTATTGTTGCTGGTTAAGTCAAAAGCAACACATGCATTTATTTCTATGTAGCTACAGTCCAACAAATAAAATATGAATATTAAACATTCAGTCTCATAGAAGGATCGGTGCATAGAAGTATTAGTTTCTCAACTAACACATCTGCAGTCTAGGACCAAAGACAAAGATTACTAACTTGTAGTTGGTGCAGGTTTTTTTTCATCAAATGCTACTAACATAATGAAAAGGTGTTTCTTCTTATATGAATATAAATTTACCTAGATCCAAAACTCAAAACCATGATGGCTTCTAGCCTAATAAAATTAATGGCTTATGAAACCTGTCAGATCCAATTATGAAGACTTCCATCACCAGCAACTAGATTAAAGATAAGAAAACCACGATTATGTATGAAAATTTGGAACTGCACTTGAGC
>NC_061089.1:9601075-9618575 GCF_015104395.2 Macrobrachium nipponense
TGAAGCATGATCACACTGAAAACACCAGGGAATAGTTTAATTTCCATCCTTCTTGATCAATGATCACCTGCATAGCAACAGAGAATTACTGCCACACACAGTAGAAAGATTAAGCCAGCCTTGTGCTGGCACGGGCTCTTGCTTTTCAGCAGCCCGTAAAATGCCGCACCTACGTATGCTTTGTATATACACTCTCGTAAGACTTCATCTGTCCATATTTTTCCAGGGTACACGGGCACGGAAGGAAGTGCTCGAAATATAAGTTTTTATTGGATATATATATATATATATATATATATATATATATATATATATATATATATATATATATATATATATATATATATATATATATATATATATATATATATATATATATATATATATGATAAATATAATATATATATATATATATATATATATATATATATATATATATATATATATATAATATATATATATATATATATATATATATATATAATATATATATATATATATATAATATATATCTATATAAATATATCTATATATATAATATATATATAATATATTATATATTATATATATTATATATTATAATATTATAATATATATGTGGTGTGTGTGTCTGTGTGTGTGTGTGTGTGCGTGGAAACACGGCCGCGAAATGTTGAAAAAAAAACTGAAATGGGAACAAAAGTTAGAATGTAAGTAGAAGAGCGGCGGACTGAAATGTTAGTCTTCAATGTGAAAAGACATGTATGTAGAGATAAGTGTTGATTATCCACCGATATAGGTCTGCGTAGCATTGTTTATTGAAGTTTTTGAAGGTTCTGCAATTGAAAAATGGAACTGGAATCCAAAACAAGGGGTTTTTATTTTTGTATTAATTTTGCAAATGATGGCAGTCCATGTTCTTAGGTTAGTTACTGAATGAAAAAGTATTTTGCACTCCGTAATTGAGAAAACCAAATGTTTACCTCTCTCTCTCATCCTATAGTAAAATCTCTCATCCTATAGTAAAATATCCAACTTAAAAGCTTTCTCATTTCCATCTTAATCCTTTGCAGTTCTTTAATATATTTCATTATGGCAAACAAAAGAATGGTTTTGTTTGTGAATTAAGTATTTTATAAATCCTTTTATCCTTTTTTAGAAGGACTGCTTATTGACCAACAACAAGCTCTACTGTTGCGGGGCCGGTGAACTGTGTACAGAGCTATGAAAGTTTCACAGAGTTCTGTATCATATACATTTCCCGCTTTGTTCTGTGGTCAGTTATGCTCAGAGATAAGAATTGGAGCTATTATTCATTTATTTTGCTTTGGCTAAATATGTGATTCATATCATTACAAACATTTAAAGGGACGTAACACAGTGAAAATCGGTTTGGATTGCGCAGTGTATCATATTTATATACTTGTATCTCCGTTGGCAAATTCGTGTTTTATGATATGCAACATACCTTACATTACTCATGATTTTCGTTTTCCAGCAAGTTATTCAATTCTTTAGACCTGTTTAAAGTGACAACGAAAATTGATTAGACACATTATTAATTTCAGACAGGAGGCTTTTTCTATAAATAGACACTGAAAAGTATCAGAAAGTATAAGTGGCTGCATAATTTTTATAATGTATCATAAAATAGCTGATTTATTCAAACATTATTACTATTATTATTATGGCCAAGGATAAATGCAGAAATATAGACTTGTGCGAAGGTATGAGATGATATTCCTTTATTAATGAGTTAACGAACAACGATTATTTTTAAGTGGAATTTTTGTTTTTCTCATGTTAAGTTTCATTTCCTAATTAACTCATGAGCATTTAATTATCCTTTTGATGCCCAATGAGCGACTAATTCATTTATATAATGAAAGAGTCCGAAGTTGAAAGTAATGGAAATATTGTATTAAGGCATTGTTCAATAACAATATAATTGTGAGAAACATCCGGTGAAATACTCTTTCTTAATAGCTTTCAGAAACAGCTGGAGCTGTTTGGAGAAGAAAAAGTAAGTTAACTGGTATTTGGAACCAGTTAACTGGAATACAAACCTAAAGTCTGACAACTGAGCCATATTTTAGCAACACTCTTAAAGTTCTGATAAATATGTGAAAGAAAAGTTGCCAACTGAAAGAGCTTTGTTGTTTAATGATGTAAGCATAGGCCTATATACAACTCAAAAGGATAGGTCCATTGAACGAGGATGGTCAGAATTTGATAATCTACGAACATTAAGATTTGTTGTTATTCACTTTTATAACTATATTTTAATTTTTGTTTTTATCTGCGTATTTATGCCGTGTCTATTCCTTATTAGTTCTCTACTGCTTTGTTCTTTTGTCATTTTTTCCTCTGATCACTAGTTTTCAATTTTCAAAAATGAATTATTGACTCTAATAATATTAATCCAGACTGACTAACAAGCATCATCTCCTGAGATAATTGTTTTTCATATTTCTTTTATAATAAAGTGTAAAATTGTTTATATTATATTGCCTCTTTTAGTTTTCTGTAAAAGAAAGCTATTGAGCCAGCTTTTTCTGTCCGTCCGTCCGTCCGCACTTTATTCTTTCCTCTTCTCGGGTCTAAAAACTACTGAGGTTAGAGGGCTGCAAATTGGTATTTTGAGCTTTCACCCTCCAATCATAAAACTCACCAAATTTCACCCCTCTAACCTCAATAGTATTTATTTTATTTAAGGTTAAAGTTAGCCATGGATCGTGCTTCTGGCAGTGCTTTCCGGAACCATGGGACGCACCCTCACTATACTGCATCTGGTGAGCAAATGGAGACAGCGGAGAGCTGCCGGTCATAGTTGGTGGCTTTATACAGCATTATACGTCGTACAGAAAACTCGAATGCGCCGAAGAAACTTCGGCGCATTTTTTACTTGTTTATATTTCAATTTTATTGATCATTCCTTTATAGTATTATTGGTAGTCGCAAGAATAGTTGACATTATTTTTAATGTTTAAATTATACTTGGTGATGGAGTGATTTGCTGCACATATTCATATTTGTTTTATTTTAAAGCTTTATCTGATGTTCATTCACGGACTGTTTTTCCTTGTTTTTGAATTTCAGTGATTGCTTCGGTTTATTATGGAATTGTTAAGGGCACTGAATCGGTGTTTGTTTTCTTTGGGTCTTGCTGTAAGATTAATTGATCGTCAACTTTCATGTTCAATAAAATTCCAAACAGTAAGTTTCTTAATTTTGGGAAGGTTTCCACCCTAATAACCTTCTTTTATTAAGATTTTGTATATCCACGCCAGCAATGTTTTTGGCATATAATTCCTCAATCAGATTCAAGTGTAATTAAAAAAGCCACAATAATGTATATGAGACACTGTAACTTAGCAAAAAACGCTCCCTGGTATTTTTAACCTTTTCTGTATCTTGGTAAAATACAGTGGCTTATATACATTATTGCGGTTTTTTAATAATTATTTCCGGTCACAGTATAGTGATGTGCCATAGCAATTCAAGTCTTCACAACTTTTGGTAGCATGTAAGTTAATTTTTTGCATTTTTTGTTTTCAAGGTTGTCTTGTATGACTTTACCCTGTTTGAAGAATTCTTGTTACTCCCAATTCTTGTTTCGGTTCTTTTTCTAGCATCCCTGTTCTACTGATCTGCCAATCAAGTTCTGCATTCTTTACATCTGATCCGGTGATTAAAAATAAATATAACAACTATTAGTGCATGTCCATCTTTCGGCCTAGGCATTATTACATGTATTCCCAAATGTTGAATGTAATAAACAGGCTGAAAATTTGAGTTTAAAATTGAATAGTCGCTGAAAATTTGAGTTTAAAATTGAATAGTGTTTGAGTTTAACTATATATTTTTATTCTTAATGAAAAGATTTTTTTCTGTTGTTGTTGTTGTTGAAGATTAAGCCAGCCTTGTGGTGGCACGGGCTCTAGCTCCTAGAGCAGCCCATAACTGGATAATATTTTTTTTATGAATTTTACTTTGAAGAATTTGAATGTTGACTATCAGTCCTTAGTTTTGCATATTTATTAATATCCAGAAGTCGTTTCTTTAGTTCAGGCAATATTTTTTTTTTCTCAGAAAGTTCTTCCTCCTCTTGGAGTGTCACTTCTTTCCTTGACCAGGTTATATGGTTTTTTGGGTCTATTAGATATCGCTTGTGTAGGATATACAAATTTAAAATTTCATTATTTACAACTTATGAGGATTTTTTTTCAAGGTTTGTCATCAGAGAATCCCAACTAGCCACCTAAAAATGTCGTGTAGTTATGTCTTCTAATGGTTTTTGATAATTAGGCTTGACGTTTTGTGTTATTGGATATGGTCATAGTTGCAATCGTTATTGTTTCCTGTTCCTTATATTTCAGTAAATAAAAAAGAATGAAAATGAAAATGAAAATGAAAGTTTTTGGGTGATAAGTCAAATAATTTCGTTCAGCCTCTTCTCTCACCCTCCGCAGGTACCTACTGGGAATGGACGCTGTCTTTTCATGCTAAGCATTAGAGGCAAGTATCCACTCACTCGAACGCAAGAATTTTGCCCTAAAAAGTTATGTGGAATAGGTATGTGGATGATATTTTCTGTATTTGGACAGTTCACGAAAATCTCATAGAAATTTTTGATTAAGTTCAATAATTCCGTCCCTTCTGTAAAATTTACTGTAGAGGAAGAAAGAAATTGCCATTTGAACTTTCTTGATGTAACAGTCCATAGAAATGATAAATTTCACCTTTTCAGTCTTTCGAAATTCAACTAACATTTCCTCTTTTAATCATTATTATTCCAATTACCATCAAAATGTTAAATTCTCTTTATTCTGGGATGTTCTTTAGAGCTTGAAATTTGAATACCCAAGGACTTTTGTAGATGTAGCATGGAAAAGAGCTAGTAAAACATTTTATTTAACTAATGACAAATTTGAATCTAGTAAAGATAACATTCCCAAATTACCGTATGATGAAAGGTTTATAGAAATTCCTAGAATTTTAAAGCTTTTCAATATAAATTTTGTGTTCAGTAATATTAATGTTAAGAGTTTAGTAATAGGTTCCTCTAAAGATATTTCTGGCTGCATATATGAAATTCCTTGTAAAAAGTGTGATAGAATATATTACGGACAAACCGGAAAATCACTTTCACAACGAATTAAACAGCTGGTCAAATATCGGATGCATTATTCGTATATACGAGAGATTTAGATCATCCGATTAAGTGGAGTCAGGCAAGATCCTTAATGCCCTGTAGTGACACAGTTAAAAGGAATATCACTGAATCTTGTTTCATTAAATCAAATAATGAAGTGTTATAAATCTAAATCTTGGTTTCTTTCAACTCGATGCCTTTATAATTTAAAAAAAAATGGTATGTAAATATAAGCAACAAAATGAATATGTTCAGCTGCATGTATGTTTTTGGACTTTGTATGGCTCTGTTTCTCTAATGGTTAATTCTGTTTTAGTTTGTGACCGTGTGATTTCCAATTATCCTTGATTACCTCTGATTTTTACCCTTTTGACAATTAACCATCTTGTATTCTTGATCTTTTTGTTGACCTTGCAACTTTTTTTTCAATTGTACACACACACACACACACACACACACACACACACACACACACCACATATATATATATATATATATATATATATATATATATATATATATATATGTGTGTGTGTGTGTGTGTGTGTGTTTGTGTGTGTACACTCACATTTCCAGGAGTATCCACACTGGGAGTCCTGCCTTAGTGGTTTGAAAATGATACCTAATCAAAAGATGCATCCTTTCTACATCTTCCACAAGATGCAGATTTTTTTTAATGACCGTTTAATGTTTTATTTTTGATGTATATATATATATATATATATATATATATATATATATATATATATGTACATATATAAAACATTAAACGATCATTAAAAAACTCTGCATCTTATGGAAGATGTAGAAAGGATGCATCTTTTATTTAGGTATCATTTTCATTTTGTTTTTTATTCGACTAAAATCAAAGTACTAAGGCAGGACTCCCAGTGTGGACGCTCCTGGAAATGACATGATGTGGTTATCAATAAAGTGTAGTGGATTCGCAATCATAAAGGCATTCAGTCAGCTGGAGATACAGCATTTGGGACAGAAGTAATACATCTGATCTTATACATCTGTGCGTAAATAGAGCAGTAAATCAACAAAAAAAACTTTTATTTTATTAAATTCCGAGATTTTCTCATTCCACAAATGAAAAAATAATATAAGTTATAGATTGCATCTTTGATATATAGTATTTCGTTCCTTGATACTCCAAATATCTCACATTCTACAAGGATTACTAAAGTGATGTTGCTAATCGAAGAACATTACTCATACTACCTTACTAAAGCACCTTTGAGACAAACTTAGCAATTTGGAAATATGCTGCGCTGATCAGTTACTGTGTGATTACCTTTTATAGAATAACAGCGGCTGGGTTCCCTGGTAACAAGGACAAAAACGTTGCATAGGACATCCTTACACAGCCATAGCGTCCCGACGAGTATCGCTAAACATTCACTTTCCCAATATGTCAACGTAACAGTTGACGTGGCCTCCCTTTTTAACTTACAGCCGGTCAGGTTATTTACCCTATGTCAAGAATTTCTCTTTTGCGGCCGTTCTTGACCTTCCCATCGACATTCCATCCTGACAAGAAGTCATCCTCAACAATCCTGTTATGCAGGACAGGAGCTTTTATTTTTATTTCCATCTTTTTTTTTTTTATGGTTCGACTCGTTTGAAATACTGACATAGCTGCATGTGCGAGATTAATCCATCAAGGGACTGCATGACTTCTGAGGCATCGGAACGCATACGATGCATATAGGTCCCCATAAACTCGCCCTGCGACTTTTTGCCTCATTTCTTACTGGGGCTTTCAGAGACAGAAAGATATGACTTACACAGGCAGAAAATATGTTCCTAGTAATTTAATTTCATTAACAAGCTTTGCATCTTAACGTCTGAATCATAAACCAAGCTATGTCATTAAATTTTACAGAGGAAAAAAGCGTTGCATTTTTCCCGCTCTCGTTACTAGCAACATCCCTCTTCCCGTCTCCCCGCCGCCCCGGGCGCCGCCCTGCTTCCCTTTCTCTCCTATGGTATCTCGCGGTAATATTTGATAACTTATATTGCATGATTGATACCTATATACTTAATGATTCTGTATTCTACTTGTCATATTCAACTGAAAACACAAAAACAAATTAAATATTTATACAGTTTGCCACTAATCCCGCCCCCTAACCTGCTAAAGAAAAGATAAATAAATAAAGATAATGTTATTTTCCAGAATACTGATATGATCCAATGAAGATAAAATTATTCCATGGGTGAAAAATCTAAGTTTTTTTTTTTTTTTTTTTTTTTTTTTTTTTTTTTTTTTGACTGAAAAATGAGAACGTCTAATCGAATGTGATCCTTTAATCTTTGCATTTGTTAAATGCACTTCTCTGTTATCATTGTTATTTCTCGAAAATGTAACTTTTTAACAGCGCAGTCTCAATGAGGTTTCAAGAAGACTAGATATTCTTCTACGGCAACCAATACCTTTGTGTTTATTTCTATCCTAATTTTGCTTTACTCTGAATTAAAAAAAATAACTTAAATTTTACCCTTAAAATGCGGACTGAATGAGTTGCTCATGGACAGATTTCAACATAAAAAAAAATATGAACTATTTCAAGCTCTTGTTACTACTCTAAATGATTAGAATTTCTTTAAATAACAGTGTATTTCCTTCCTAATTTCTAGTAACTTAAATCAAATATCATGAATCCTCCTTAGCAGAGAGATATGGCATCGTTATTGTGTAGTTTTTCCCAACAGAACTGATTTCTGTTCTTCAAGAGTAGTTAAAAATTTATTTTCACTTGAAGGGTTTTCATAGAATAATTTTGCTTTTGTTAAACGCTTCGGTAAATTTTCATTATATCCGGCATATTTCTGAATGATGTAAACGCTGTATACACACACACACACACACACACACACAGATACATGTATGTAGTGAGGTACCTACACATACAAATGCTGAGCGGACGTTGAAAAGGTTATTTTCCACTTCCAGCCTCTTGAGACTATAACTTTCCCTCAGCCTTTATTTGTTTTCCATCGACCCGTTTTCCTTCATTGTTCCTTATCCAAACAGCTGGCAGGGGAACACCTATAAAGGCAAAAGCCTTTCAGGTCGCACAGTCCATTTCACCTTCAATGTCTACATTCCTTACCTCGAGTGGGTGATTTTCTTTGGAATATTTACCGGGGGCCATTTTGGCGGGCTTAAATTCCCTCTGAATAAGAATCACACAAAAGACACGATTTCCTTCTAACTTAAGTGCCCTTAATGGAGGCCCTTATGTCAAGCTCGAACTACCTAGATTTCTCATTTGCATTACAGTCACCATAATATATATTCACATTTCAATTACTGAAGCCTTCATAAATTACTGTGTGTATAGAAAGGACCATATTGGAGCAATTACAAAACGGAAAGCAAAACAGCCTCTACTATGTCCTTAACGCGCTCAGTAGAGGCATGCACACGCACACACGCACAATATATATTATCTTAGATATAAAGCTGACAGTCGGACTATGTGTGCATGTGTGTATATATGTAAGTTCACGAAAATACTGGACCGAATTGTAGCAAAGTCAGACCATGGATGGTTTATCGGGTGCTGTTTTGATCCGGATATCTGGCCTTGCTAACTCCCTTATTATTTTTCTTAGATAAAAATAGAAACTACTGTTCTTGAGGAACCTTTAACAAGGCTTCGAAATATGCTCTTACTTTCTTCTGCGATAAAAAATAACTTCTTTAATATTAGTTGTAGGAATTAAAAAAATAAGAAATCAATATTCTGAAAGAACTTTTCATAAGGATTCCAAATATGCTCTTACATTTCTTCTACAATGAAAAAGAACGATCATATTACGGTTCAAACAATGCCGGCCTATGGTGGTCCGCCGCCGGCTATATATATATATATTTATATATATATATATATATATATATATATATATATATATTTATTTATTTATATTTATTTGTTTTTATTATATATTTTTATGTATTTATTCATTTATCTTTAGTTATTCATTTATTTTTTATTATCTAATTTTTATTTAAATTATTAATTTTTTCACTTTTTTATTTATCTATTTTCATTATTTATATTTATTTTGATTTTTTTTATTTTCATTTATTATTATTTATTTATTTTTATTTATTTATGTCATTAATTTTATTTCTCTATTTTATTTATTTATCTTTTATTTATTTATTTATCTTTATTTTCTATTTATTTATTGTCATTTTTTTTATTAATTTTCTCTATTTATTTTTATTTATCTTTATTTATTTATTTATTTTATTTATTTATCTACTTAAAATTTATTTTATTTTTATTTATTTATTTATTTATTTATTTATTATCATAATTTATTTATTTATTCATTTAATTTATTTTTATTTATTTATTTATACCAATTATTTATTTTAATCTTTATATTTAATTTATTTAATCATTGATTTACTTATTATTATTTTGATTTATTTATCCATTTATTTTATTTATTCATTTTATTTTTATTTTTATTTATTTTTCCATATATTAATCTTATTTATCATGATTTACTTATTATTATTTTTGATTTGTTTTATTTACCATTTTTTTTATTTCATTTACTTATTTTTTGTATCTATTATTATTTATTTTTAATTTCATTTATTTATTGTATTATGCTAATTTTTATTTGTTTTATTTTTTTATTTTCATTTAATTATCTATTTTTATTATTTATTTATCTATTTCGATTTATTATTTTTTAGTATTTTTTTATTTCTATTTACTTATTTATATTTATTTATTTTTTATTTATTATTTAGGTTATTTTCTTATTTACTTTATTTATTTTTTATTAATTTTTTTTTTTATTTTCTCGAAGGTTTTTTTTATTTATTTATTTTATTTTTTTATTTTTTTATCTATTTATTTATTATTTTCATTTGATTTATCTTTTATCTTTTTATCTATTTTTATTTTATTCCATTCATTTATTTATACATTTTTTGATTATTTATTTTCATATATTTATTTTAGTTTATTTATCATTTTGATTTATTTATTATTTATTTTATTTATTATTTTTTTATTTGATTTATTCTTATTTATTTATTTATCTATATTTATTTGTTTATTTTTATTTATTTATTTTTTTTATTTTCATTTAATTACCTTTATTTATTTTTGTATTTATTTTTAGTTTATTATTTACTTATTATTTACTTATTTATTTACTTAATTTATCTATTTTTTTGTAGTTATTTTTTTTATTTATTTATTTCTATTTATTTATTTATCTATTTATTTTTTATTTGATCTATTTGTTTGTTTATTCTTATTTATTTATTTATGCATTTTTATTTATTAATGCATATTTATTTATTTTTATTTATTAATTATCTATTGTGCTTATTTACATATTTATTTATATATTTTTATTTATTGATTTATTAATTTCTATTTATTTGATTGGTGTATTTATATTTATTTATTTATTCACTTATTTCTATTTATTTATTATTTTCTATTTTTTTCATTTATCTATATTTATAGATTTATTTATTTTTTTTATATTTTTATGTTGATGTATTTATTTATTTTTTATCTATTATATTTCTTTATATTATCTATTTGTTTATCTATTACTGTATTTTATCTATTTAAGTTATTTATTTTTGTGTCTTTATTTTTATTTATTTAATTTATTTATTCATCTATCGATTTATGATACATGTATATATTTATTTATTTATTTTTATTTATATTTATAGATTTATTTATTTTTTTTTATATTTTTATGTTGATATTTATTTATTTTTATCTATCTATATTTATTTATCTTATCTATTTTGTTTATCTATTTACTTTATTTTTTATCTATTCATTTATTTAGGGGGTTTTATTTCTTTATTTTTATTTTTATTTATTTAATTTATTTATTCATCTATCTATTTATGATTACATGTATATATTTATTTATTTATTTTTATTTATTTATTTTTATTTATATATTAATTTATTTATTTTCTTTTGTTTATTTATTTCCTTATTTTTTGTATTTATTTATCTTATTTATTCATTTATTTATTTATTCTTATTTATTTATTCATTTATTTATTGTTATTTATTTATTCATTCATTTAGATTGATTTATTTATTTTTATTTATTCATATATATTTAATTATTTTTTTTATTTATTCATTCATTTTTAGTATAACGTGTAGGAACAAATAAGGAATCACTCTGCAATCTGCAAAATGGAGATTGATATGAAAAACATTGAAATAATAGTCTCAGCCCAACATGAGGATGACCTTGTGACTTTGGAGTAAATTTTCAATAGAGTTTACGACTTTTAGAGTCAATTTTCAATAAAGCACTTGTTCCCTCGTTAAATGCCCAAACATCTTCAACACCTATATTTGTTTTTATGTTTAGTCACTTTTTAGCAATATATGTATACGTTTCTATCTTTCTAATTTTATATAGTGACGTTCCTTTTTATTACATAAAATTATGTGCCAGCAGCTTTGAAACTGCAATGGATTATTGGGAAACGCCATTGGCCACAATTAATGCTGTCAATTGTTAGTGTGCCTTTCCATCCCCCCTTGATCGCTAAACATTTGCATATATTTGTGTCTGTATGTATAGACATACCTCCTTACAAACACTGTAATTTAAAGGCCTTATTCTGTAGTTTTTTAGTTAATCAGAAATTTGGAAAAGCCGGTTTTTGAACATATGAACCATACAATATATACAGCTTTTGATAGCTTCCTGTTTTTTTGGTTTTTTACTTTATACAGACTAAAAGCTGTACTTGTGTTATAGAAATTTACAACTTTTAGAAATTAGTCTTAAGTTAAATGGATGAAAACACTACCTTACCTTTGAAATGCTGGGGTCGAACATTTTTTTTTTTTTCGCGAATGTTCAGCACAGACACAAAAAAAAAAAAAACTGATTTCAGGGACTTCATTTCAGATTTTTGTTGAGTTGAATATAGAATTTAGGCCAAAAGCCAAGCACTGGGACCTATGAGGTCATTCAGTGCTGAAATGGAAATTGACAGTAAAAGGTTTGAGATGTGTAACAGGAGGAAAACCTCTCAGTTGCACTATGAATCAAGTGCTAGGGGAGGGTGGAAAGTATGATGAAGAAAGAGAATATGAAAGGAGGTACAGTAAAAAGAATGAAAGTGGTTGCAGCTAGGGGTCGAAGGCACACTGCAAAGAACCTTAAGTAATGCCTACAGTGCACCACACGAAGTCCACTGACGGCACTACCCCCTTACGGAGCAGATTTTCGTTGGGGGATAGGGGTGGCGGGAAGACGTTTTGGCGAGCAAAGTGAGAGCCTAATCAGCTGGTTTTTTTTTTTATTTTGATCTATTTTTTGTGTTTTTGAAGCCAGATAAGCAAGGCATTTCAGCAAAAATTATATACTCCCACTACTGTTTATTTATCTCATCATCACTGGTAGCTAGTACACAGACAAGGGTCAAGACACATGAAGTTTTCATAACAAAACTAATATTGTAATACTTACCTGAACACCTGATTAGCCCTGGTCACTGACCAGCCAGAATTATATCCCCACAGATTTACCCACTAAGTGAGTCATTTTAACTGTCAGCATTACCAACGCTGAAGGTAAAATCGAGTCAAATGAATTGCCCGTGTCACCATTGGCAACACTGTTGCAAATACCGGCCACTTAATGCCCGTCTCCTCAATTGAATCATTCACTATCAAATTGAAGTGGGGAAGAGGGTGGGAATCATTCAGGTGTTCAGGTAAGTATTACAGTATTAGTTTTATTATGAAAACTTCTTATTGCAATACACTCCCTGAGTACCTGAATTAGCCTGATTAACAAAATTTCAATTGAGGTGGGATCAATCTAATTCAGCCCGACCTGCCCACGGAGCATATGCAGGTAAGTTATTATCAACCTACCATGTATATATGTTTTGTGACTATGACCAGCTTTACTGAAGTAGGAAGTGGCAGTCACAAAGTTGGTTCTTTATGATTTGCCTAGGCGAACAGCGGTTTGTTATTGAGACATATTTAAGCCTCCCTCTCTCTTCTCTGTCTCTGTACGTTGGCTGGCTGGCATGGACTTAGATAGATTTCTCAGTTCTCACATCAGTCATGTTGAAGGATGACTTGAAACACTTGGATGTAAAAAACTAAGTTGCCGTACATCTTGAGACAGGAGCTTTCTGAAGAGACTTGACTGACGGAGAGGATAGTCAAAGCGCAAGTGATACTAGTTCGCAATGTTTAACATCAGGAAGGAAACAGTATTAGATGGAAGAACGTACATCCTTGACTTGTAGGCCATGTTGACCTCTTTGTTTACTTGATTCTCATGCGAGCCGGTTTTGACATACCGCTCCACGAGAAGGATGTTCGTTCATTTGTCTGTGGTTATGATTAGTTAGCATTATTTTTAGGAGTTTTTTCCTCATTGACCTATTATACAGAGCGCAGCTATGTTTTTAATAATGAAATGAATTACATTTCCATTTTCATGTATTTTTCATTACATATCGCTCGGGCACTACATATAAAACAAAAATAAGGTCCATGCAGTTGCAAATAATGTAGTACTTAAGCAGGATGTGTGCAATTCCTAATCTAAGATCAAAGATCATGTCAATAATGCAAAATAATGATGCAAAATAATAACTATAACAAAGATTTTGTTTGAGTGAATTTTTGGTTGTTTATACTTTATTAGGTCGTGAGAATGAAGAAAAAGCATATCTTTCATGTCGCTAATCGTTGACTGCGATGTGCTCCATATATGGTTCACAGGGGACTCTCTGAATAAGCGATGTGCACCCTATGTGGTACACATGCTAAGAATTATATATTTTTTTCAAGTATCCAAAATTAAAATAAACAAGAACATTAACTAAACACTTTATTTATTACTGAAAATAATCTTCATATGCTGGCAAAAGGGGCGTAATTTTTTTGTTAAATTCTTTTTTTCTTTCAGTAAAAAAATAGAAAACATTATCATTGGATCAATAAAAATGCTATCCTTTTACCCCTAGATTATATTTATATAAATTCAATAGAAAAATAAATCAGTTTGGTGAACATTTTACCTCTGAAAAATAAAAATAAGCGTCCTTTTCTTGGTGAAAAAATATCCATTTATATATTGTATGATGAAGGAAATCATGTAGTATTTAGAGTACAAGTATGAAATTAACATTCTTTACTGTTTTGCTTCTACATAAGAAAAACATAAAATACACAAATTTCTCTATATTCTTCAAACTGAATGTTTCAAGCTGAAACAACTGAGACAAAGGAAAGGTTTATCTAAATTTTACAGTTCCTTTTATATTCAAGATCAATACTGATACAATTTGTACTGGACTTTTATTCTTGTAGTTTCCTAACCTGTAATCACTTCATATTGCATAGATACAAGATGGCTGACACAAACTAGAGTTATGTTATATATGGTTTTCTTTAGAGAACAATTTATAACATAAACAAAACTATAACAGTATGTTGTCCAACCCCAAAACAAAAATGTCACCTCATCATGTTCATACATGTAGTTTTCTGTTATATATGTATACATGAACAGTTTTCATGTCACTTCTTCTTTGTAAGTGTAAAAATGATTTTTCCTATATCTTTTGCTGGTTGTTTAATGATGAATGCCCTTTCCTCTTTTGCAGGTAAGAGGTATACATGAACAAGGCTTGCCATTGTGGTGGTGGACTGTATAATGTATGAATATGCTATAGATGTAGTACAAAGTAGATCTAGATAGAGCTGTTTACTAACTTTCCATCTCTGCTTATCTATGCTTTAAATAACATTCAAGAGGTCAAAACAGCATTTGCTTCTAAATACTGACTTGCCTGAAAAATCCAAGAAGCCTAACAGAGCCACCTGACTGGAAAATATGTGCACTATGTCACGGTCCTCCAAGAATACTGTTGGGGCTGGATATATATCTCTTGCAATGACCTCCTCCAGTTTCAAGATATTGGTAAAACGCCAATGGATATCAGCAATGAAAGACTTGATGAGGGAAACGGCACTGAGATGATATTAAAGGCCAATGAAGCCAAATGGCATAAAAGCTGTCATTTAAGATGCAATCAAAAGGAACTCCAGAGATTAAAGTAACAAAAAATAAAAACCCTGAAGAACAGACATTTCCTTCTACATTACACACACGCTCTACTGACAGCAAAGTGACCCATACAGAATCATTTTCTTTCTTTTGTGATCAATCTGCAGATCCTACGAAAGGGAACCTGCATGATGCAGCCACCAAGAATGTTGATGAAAATGTAAGGTTTGCCACTCTATTGGAAGACACAAGGATATTAGACAAGATCTCCCCTGGAGATATGATAGCTCTGGAGGTCAAGTACACCTCATTTGTTCGGTTGGAATTTAGAACAGAACCAGAGAATATCTGCCCAAGAATGATAATGAGGAGGAGGATCAGCTTCATGGCTTTGCTTTTGCTGAACTAGTAGCATTCAATGAAGAAAAACGTGGTGATGAATATGCCCTTGTATTTACATTGGCAGACCTGACTCACATGTACAGGACAAGGTTAGAGCAGTTGAATGTCTATGTTAAGAACCACATTCACAGTACCAGACTGAAAAACAGACTGCTTTCTGTGTTACATGGTCTCAAAACATTCTTGTAAGGCAAAAATGTATTTCTTACATTTGAAGAGGATATTAGAGGTGCTCTCCAAAAGGCCTGTGACTATGAGTGACATAAAATGTGCCCTTTTATTCCTAGTCATTACCCTTATTGTATTCATTCTTATTACTCCATCTAAGGAAGTTATGATTAATGTTCTGTTTATGCTTCTGACTGTAAATATAATAAAATAAAGACTGGCGAATGGATTTGTATGCAGTATTTTTCAAAGGTGTTCTTACAAGGAAAAAAAATTAAATAAGGGTCCGAATATGTTGCTATCTGTGCTAAGTATTCTAGGAAATGTTACAATCTAATTGGCATGAGTTTCGGATAACAGGATAACTGTACTAATCGCACAGCTTAAGCTTTCTTTATTTCAAAGAAAAATTAAAAATGTATGAGGTAAAGTCAGAGGGTTGTGGTATAGGATTGTGGTAATAAAAAACAATATAAAGACAAATCTGTGCACGTAAGAAAATCAGTCAATATTGCAAGAAGTTTGGATAATACGCCTGCTTTACTCCGTATCACAGCGTCTCTTGAACCAATTTGTATCAACATCCAATATACTCCGAAGAAACTGTCGCAGAAAATTGCAGCAAAGGAGGGAAAGACGTACGGGTCTTGACAATGTGGCATTGTTACGCCTAAACAAGTTACAGTGTCAATGGTTTGTAAATCATGTGCAATGAAAGAGCTTTACTGGCAGATTAGATGAAAGCAATTTGCTAAGTTTCTCAGATTTATTAGGCTATTTGATTAGAAAATAAAGATCCTAGGTTATTGTTGGCATTATATAATAATAGTGCTTCAACAAAGATGGACTAATGAATGGCCACTCCTGGATATTTATTAAGTTTAGCAGATGTTTTACTGGGTATTAAATGGAGTGAATGACTACGATAAGATTTACATTATATCAATATTAACTTTCAAAGCCAATAGTTATCTTATCAGAATTTATTAAATAGATGATTAGCTATGAAACTCTACCATGTGAATCAAGCATACACATTTTTAATCAAGGTACACAAAAAACTGCAGACTCTATTCTTGCTTACTCTAGAAAAAGGACTGAAGAATATTTGTATAAGTTGAAACACTCGAGTTACAAATGTGCTCAAAACTTTATGTTTAATTTAGTCATGCTAGGACGAGCAAACCTCAGATTCAACCAGATTGATTTATGCTCATTAATAAATTTATCCTTCATGTTGGTGGTACATACTATGCGTAACTGGTTTGATATTAAATGACACCAGATGTAGCTAAGATCAAGAGCAGTAGTACTTAAGCTTCAAAACACTCACATAAGAGCATAAGCATCTCTTTTGAACAATCTTACGAACACTGAAGGATACATATAGCTTTAGCGTTACCGAGAAATAGGCTCACAGTCACAAAATGTTTGAACCCTTGTTGAAATAATTTTGCTGCCTTATAACAAATCTATAAAAAAAAACACAAATTTTGCAGCAAATGACTCTTATCGTCATCTCCATGTAAGCTGTCTAGGATGTCTTTGATTGCATGGAAGTGTAGGTATGCAGTAAATTCTGCCAGTGGTGTACCCCACCCAAAACCCCACATTCCCAACGGTCCCCCTTCCTGTAGGATAGAGTTCAAAGGTAAAGTACAGGTTAATTACAGTCGACTGACAAAAACTTATATAAAATTGTCAATAAGCATA
>NC_061089.1:9621075-9626916 GCF_015104395.2 Macrobrachium nipponense
AACTATTTTAATACCATTATATAAAAAAGGTAAGTTATGACATTATTTAAAATATTCCACACTTCGATGCACAACAGAAGCAAATGATGCTGGGCATGTGACTGAAGTGTGAAGTAAGTATATCTACAATTACTCTAGGCTTTAGTCAGAACAATCGCCCGAACAAGAACATGGTGCTGTGCACTTCAGCCGTGCAATTTTACACTTGCAACGCTTGACACATCCTTTCTTGCAACTGTAATGTAGAAGTTCATGGTAGGATTGTGCTGCTTTACCCAGCCCCAGTCTGAGGGTCAAGAACCAATGCTTAATTTCATACACATTGGCTTGGTACACAGCATGCTTTATATGCTGCACAATGTCACTAGCTCTATCATACATGAGAATGATAAATTACTCAAGATGTGACAGTGAAAGCTCAGTCAAACTGCTTGGCATTTGCAACATATCTCTGAAGGCCTCTGTTACTTCATGACTTTCTTCAAGGAGGGGATTCCCCATATCCTAAATGATCTTGATATTGCTGCTTACATCCTTCATAAGAGCTGCTTGAACTCCAGACTATTGGTCATGATGCTGACTTTCTTCATCTTCCTGGGGAATAGATACTTTCAAATTCTGATGTCATTCTTGTGATTTCTGGGCTTGCTGTCATCCATTGACGCAGGATTCCTGAACTTTCTGTAAGCTCAACAGCACCACCCGATCCTTTTATTCTGGTATTGTTGTGTTCATGACACTGATCAATGGCCATAGCAGAGAAATGCCTGTTGCTCTTTTACACAACAAAGTGTCGTGCACGGAATTTGGTCCAGATAGCTGGATGCTTCTCTTTCAAGGTCATCATATCTGTGACATAAACTGAAAGCCAACGACTCTAGTGTATGTGATCTAGGGCTGAAAACTATGGCAGGATTTGTGTCAGTGCTTCCACATAGAGCTAAAAATTCCTGTCCCTGAGTGATCGGATGTATATTAACATTTGCAACTCCAGAGAAACCGTATTCAACCATTAATCTAAATGATCACATTCATTTGCACGCTGCTGGCACCATTCTTCAAAGGAGGTAGTGGGGCCATTGGATCATTGGATTCACAGAATTCACCATATGCTTCATGGGGTAGGTAGGTTGTAAAGGCTAGCAGCTGCGACTTGGTGTGCATGTGTAATGGAAGTTACATAAATATGGAAATGTGATCCATTTCCTTATTAAAAAAACATAGCTGGGCTCTGTGTCATAGGTCAATAAGGAAAGACCTCCCAAAAATATCTAGTCCTTCAGGATGTGAGCGACGCTAACTCATCATAATCACAGACAAACGAATAAACATCCTTCTCACAGTCTGGTATGCTAAACCTGCTCTCACGAGAGCCGAAGTAAACTGTGTGATCAGCACCGACCTCCATGTGAAGGATGTGTGTTCATCCATCCCCTACTGTTATCTTCTTGAAATGAAACATTGTAAACCGTGTAGCACTTCCTCTCTGACTATTCTCTCTGTAATAAATCTTTTCAGAAAGTTCTATCTCAAGATGATCGACTGTCTGTAAATACTTAAGAGAATACGTAAATTTTTATAAGTCCAAGAGTTTCCTGCCATTTTTCAGTATGACTGATGTTTGAACTGAGAATTCTATCTAAGTCCATGCCAGCTGGCTAATGTAAAGAGAAGACAGAGAGAGAGAGAGAGAGAGAGAGAGAGAGAGAGAGAGAGAGAGAGAGAGAGAGAGAGAGAGAGAGAGATGGGCTGAAATAACAAACTGCTGTTCACTTTAGCGAATCATAAAGAAAAACTCTGTGACTGTCGCTATCACTTCATCGAAGTAGGTCCAGTTACTACACATGTCGTGTCTTGGTAACATGGCTTGCATGGATGAAGGACTCTGCTGTTCCAGAACTTACAATATTTGCCTGTGTCAATGCTGTTGTCCAGCCTAAATCCTTTAACCAATCACCAAGGACCTGAAATAAACAACCAGGAATTAAATATGCATCATTTACAATTCATTATTTGCTACCAAAAATGAAAATGGAGTGTTAAAAACAATTTACCTTTATAACTGCCATTTTAATGTGGAGCCCGCCCAACAGGATGTCAAAGTGTTCCTCTCTATGTATATTTGGCCATGTCCACTGGATCTCCTTGGCAATGGCATGCATTGACTGATCAACACAAAACATTGGTATCTGCCCTGGATTAGTGTACAGCAGCACTGACTATGTCTGTGGAGTGGCAAAACATAATGACTGAGTGGACTTTCTCATGGAACAGGGGTATGAGTGCATGGATGGCAGGTGGCAGGATTTCAGCCCTTTTCAAGCTTTTAGAGGTATTAAGAAGGACTTGGTCGTAAGTCATGCAGGTGGAACAATGGTGTAAGACTGTGGAAGAGCTGAGACTGTATTAGCCCTTGTGTTATTCATGACGCATGCACCACTGTCAGTTCCCCTAAAAGCCTTTGTTGGATGTTATATCAATGAGACTCCAGTACCACGGAATGAGTATTTTGTGGTCACTGAACTAGGATCGTGATCTATGTTATCACAGGCTGCATTGGTGAACAATCCTCCTCATGTACTAGGTGGGCACACATTTTCGTGTCAGAAATGTTAACACACACCATTGGCAATATCAGTTGACACTTTCAAGAGTCAATCATAGGAGACACAGTCCCAAATTGAAGAGAATATCAATAAGGCCCCTGTTTCTTGAGACAGCATGGATTTCCATACCTCTATATATAATATATATATATATATATATATATATATATATATATATATATATATAGGTAGGGGTGTTTCTCGGTCTTGGGTATGGCGCACTGTGCTAGTTGATCTAGCATGCTTCACATGGTTGAAGAAAAAGTAGCCGAGATATTGTTGTAGCAGCATGTGTTGTAAACCCTTGGTCCTTTATGTTAGCTCCTTCAAAGATCATGTTCACTAAAGCCAATAGAGGCGAAGGAATAGACTTTGTAATATAATCTGGTTGAAATGAACCATCAAAAGTTAGCTTGGTTTTGAACATTTCATCGCTAACCATTTGGGCTGCTCTTACTAGATGAAAAGCATCAGTCATAGTTGCAGGCCTTTTGGAGAGCATCTCTAATATCCTCTTCAAAGGTAGGAAATACATTATAGCCATACAATAATGTTTTGAGACCAGGTAACGCAGAAAGCAGTCTGTTTTTCAGTCTGGTACTGTGAATGGGGTTCTTAACACAGATATCCAACTGCTCTAACCTTTTCCTGTACGTGTGAGTCAGGTCTGCCAATGTAAATACAGGAGCACATTCATCGCCATGTTTTTCTTCATTGAATGCTACTAGTTCAGCAAAAGCAAAGCCATGAAGCCAATCCTCTTCCTCATTACCATTCTCGGGCAGATATTCTCTGGCTTTGTTATAAATTCCAACCAAACTAATGAGGTGTACTTGACCTCCAATGCTATCAAATCTCCAGGTGAGAGCTCGGCTAATAGCCGTGTGTCTTCCAATAGAGTGGCAAACCTTACATTTTCATCAACATTCTTGGTGGCTGCATCATGCAGGTTCTCTTTCGTAGGATCTGCAGATTGATTACAAAAGAAAGAAATTGATTCTGTATGTGTCATTTTGCTGTCAGTAGAGCGTAGGCAGGATGTAGAAGGAAATGACTTTTCTTTAGAGTTTTTTTTGTTACTTTGATCTCTGGAGTTCCTTTTGATTGCATCTTAAATGAAAGCTTTTATGACATTTGGCTTCATTGGCCTTTAATATCATCTCAGTGCCGTTTCCCTCATCAAGTCTTTCATTGCTGATATCCATCGGCGTTTTACTAATTTCTTGAAACTGGAGGAGGTCATTGCATGAGATACATATCCAGCCTCAACAGTATTCTTGGAGGACCGTGCAGGACATTGTAGAGCTTCAGGTTTCTTCTCTTGACATAGCGCACATATTTTCCAGTCAGGTGGCTTTGTTAGGCTTCTAGGATTTTTCAGGCAAGTCATTATTTAGAAGCAAATGCTGTTTTGACATCTTGAATGTTATTTAAAGCATAGGAAAGCAGAGATGGAAAGTTAGTAAACATCTCTATCTATATCTACTTTGCACTACATCTATAGCATATTCATACATTATATAGTCCACCACCACTATGGCAAGCCTTGCTCATGCATACCTCTTACCTGCAAAAGAGGATTCATCATTAAATAACCAGCAAGAGATATAGGAAAAATCATTTTTACACTTACAAAGAAATGACATGAAAACTGTTCATGTTTGCATATATAACAGAAAACTACATGTATGAACATGATGAGGTGACATTTCTGTTCTGGGGTTACAACAGAGACATTTCTGTTTTGGGGTTACAACAGACAATAGATATTTAGCGGATAATCATGTGATGCTGTTTGCAGGTTCGATATGACCATACTATACTATAGACGAAATTGACATTCCAGCAGATATCCAAGGTGTGCAAAGTAAAGGGAACCAGGTTCTAATTAACTTTGACTGTGATTTTACACTTCTGAAACAACTTTCTTTTCTGAAACAAGGAACTGCAATTGTTATAGTATTGTTTATTTTATAGATGGTTTTCTAAAGAAAACCATATATAATATAACTCTAGTTTGTGTCAGGCATCTTGCATTTATGCAATATGAAGTGATTACAGGTTAAGAAACTACAAGAATAAAAGTCCAGTACAAATTGTATCAGTATTGATCTTGCTTGGACTCTTGAATATAAAAGGAACTGTAAAATTTAGAAAAAATGTTATACTTTTGGCAGCCATCTAGAATTTATGCTAGTTAGAGTAGGTTACATCTCACTGGAATGCATCTAGAATGATCAGGCATGTTATAAAACCCCAATTTAGACCTCTGAATGACTCAAATACGTTGATGGAGAGCAGAGTTATGACAACCAGATATAATAAGTCTTCTATGGTCAAAGCGAGAATGTCTCAGTGTCCTAAAATAAACCTAATGGTGTAAAGATAATATCCTGAAAGTTTCATACTTTTATCACAAAGTGCAAAATCCTTTGGCTTAACAGCCCTACTAATATTCCCCCTTCAGAGGTTGAGGATATCGAAAGCACCAATAAAACCCATTTGCAACTTCTAGAAAAGGGCCCCACAACTTGCCCCCAAAAAAGTAATGAGGTTCACCTAGTGCAAAGGCTAATGAATGATCTGTACATCATAGTTATGGATACATTTGCAATTTATATGTCTGCCCTCTGGACCTGACGATAAATAGAACGATTTATTTATTTATATATTTATTTATTTATTTATTTATTTATTTATTTATTTATTTATTTATTTATCTTGCTTTATTTATTTATTTATTTATTTATTTATTTATTTATTTATTTATTTATTTATTTATTTATTTATTTATTTATTTTGCTTTATTTATCTATTTGTTATTTTTTTTATTTATTTTGGCGTTTACTAAGAATGTATTGTCAAGAGTAGTCAAGTATTTGACTCTACATTGTTCTGAGGCCTTGGTGTAAGTGGCTCTCATTATATTTCCATAAATTCTGTTCCAATATAGAACCAGTTCTTACCAGATAATCCAAGTACCAGTTTCTTTCCTTTAACCTGTTGCATTCAATGCAGAATTTACTATTGAAGTTTCAGTTTCGTTTAAATTCTTTAACAATACAAAAAGAAACAAATAATACATATAGAATTAGGTTTAAGGTATGAGATCACTACCCTGAAGCAAAGCTTCATTGCTGTCTTACCATGGATCAAAAACCTAATGCTTACACCTCCATTAGGGTTTTGTGCATTAAAACCTCGGTGTTAATTAGTTTGGAACTACCTAATCAAT
>NC_061089.1:9629916-9659916 GCF_015104395.2 Macrobrachium nipponense
CCTATATTAGTGCGACTCATTCCAACAGATTTTCCCATAACTTAAATAACTTTATAAACAAAAGTGTCTGGAATAATCTTCAGCAACAAGATAAAGTTTTAAATTTATCCAACAACACCCTTGCTGTAAACCAATACTTAGTCTTAAATCTAGGCTTATCTTTTGCCCATATGCCAGACCGTGAAAACAACCTAGACTTTATAGTTGCTTTTGATAAATTCATATTGTATAAAATTTACAGCCGTGAAGAGACATGTTTAAAGGGCGTTTTACTAAATGTTTAATTGACCTTAATGAAAAATATTCTGTCCCCTGTAGATTTATGATAGCCACCCACTCGCTATAATAAGTTAGATATTGACGTAAGTAGATCCGACAAAGACGGTAAAATCGTAATCATGGACAAATACTTCTACCTCGACAAAATCAACTAATTCCTTAGTGACACAAATACTTTCGACAAATTGACGAAAAATCTCCTCCAAAATGTCCCCACAGCATTTTTCGGGAAAATGAGATTAAAAAAGGACCATTGAACTATTGGGGAAATTTAAAGTCATTAACCCAAAACTACCTTACTTTTATGTCCTTCCCAAAACTCCCAAGGACAATATTCCATTTAGACCTATCATCTCATGTGCCGGAGCTTTCAATTAAAAAATTTCTTTTCTTTTTCTTAGGCACTTTGTCTCCCAGTTACATTAAACATTCGGAAGATTTTTATCACAAATTCAGAGAAGCGCATATACCACTCCACAACATAAGACTTCGAAGCCTTGATGTAGATTCCATATTCGCAAAAAGTACCGGTACAGGACGTTTTACAGTTTTTGAAGGTGGCTCTTGACTAAATAAAAAATTTAGTTGAATTATGTGTCCCAAAGTAGACTCAATGACATTCCTTTCTTGTGCATTGTTAGAGACAAGATTCGGAATACAGGCAAGAAACAGAAATATCCGGACAGTGTACTAAACAATACATTAGAAGCTGTAAAAAAAACCATGTTTCAAAACCAAAAAGAACCTTACAACACAAAAAATGCGCTTGAACTACTTTATAGTAAAATTATAAAAAAAATATTTCCTAACTCCTGAAGAATTTTGGTGCCAATGTCGCTTTTAAAAACAATAAAACAATGAAACATGGTCTTATCAAGAACTCCCTCGACAATACTAAAGGATGTGTATATAAAATTTCATGTAAGTCTTGTAACAACTTTGACATTGGTCAAACGGGTAAAGCACGGGAAAAGAAAATAGAACAACATAAAACATGTGTGAGATAAGCACAGGAAACACTGGTATTCTTGTACATGTTAGTGAGAACCATCATGCTATCAACTGGGAAGGGGCCAAAAAAGATTGTGTATTCTAATAATGCAATGGAAAGGAATATCATTGAACTAGCTTTATAAAAGAAAGTTACAATAATAATATGAACATCGGTCAAGGAATGTATAAACTTGATCCTTTACTATCAAAAGAAATTTGTAAATTGTTTAAATTGTAAGGTAGGCAGTAGAGATGTATGGACATAGGATTATTATATCTGTAAACACAGTAAGGGGGCAGTAGTGGTAATGAGATTTCCAACGCTGCAACCATATATTTCGAGCACTGTTCACGAGTAAGACATGCAAAGAGTGAATAAGGCCACAGAAGGAAGTGCTCGAAATATGTGGCTGTAACGTTCAAATGGCGTTTTATGGGCCATTTATCTTCATATATATATATATATATATATATATATATATATAGTATATATATTATACTATATATACATATATATTGATACGATTGCCACTAGGTGATGCACACCAGATTATGAGGGATGATTCAATTCTGACTCTGAACTTGGATTGAGTAACAAATCATATTAATAATATGGCTGAGGGCCTACTACTTCAAAAAGGGTAATAGGTAAGTAAACGCTCAGTGTTAGCTTAATTAATTATATTTACACGCTTTATCTTATAAGAAGAATATTTGCTATACAACAAGGTTTCTAGGGGGACATAAGGACCACTTGAAGTAACTTATGAATTACAGAGTGAAGTTAATGAGAGATAGCCCACTGCTCCGGGTTACTGGAGCGATGAAGCATAGTGGAAGGGATTCCACTGGGAGCACGAAGTAAAGAACAATATCCACAGCTGACTACTGCAATTTTCTAGTAGACTGCAATGAGGTTATGCAGATGAATACGAAATGTATTAGTGGATCGAGGGTGGGGGGTAGTAGTGCTGATTGTACGAGTACCTAACAACTCGTTCCCACAGCACTGAAATACCATTACGTTATCACAAAAATTGACTACTTTGCCCTTGGCATGAGAATAAACGAATACTTTAAATAATATAGGATTCACAGTTGGAAAAGAAAGTAAATAAAGTTGAAGTATAAGGTGGTACTTTACCTTCTGTGAGAGATGGAGGTGTCTTCCTCAGGCTGCTAATAGAGGAGTGAAATGACCAAATCACCACAAATATTTACGTGAGGCTAGCAACAGGCACGTTCAAAAGGGGGAAAGGGAAAGGGGGTAGCTCAGGAGAGCATTGGTAACCAACTTTGCCAGAGTCAGACTTTATCTCTTGAGTGTCTAAAAGTCTCTGAGACAGTTGGGATTCTGTAGGGTCCTTTTATATGATCGGGGCTTACGTTTGGGTGTCCCAACAGGTGGTGCTGGGTGTTTGACCAAGTTTCACACACGAGGTCTTCTAGACACGAGGTCAATACTGTTTGTCCCTTTAAGTATGGCGGTTTCCTCGTGTTCTTCGCGCGATAATTTATTTATGGCCAGGGAACGAACATATAAATAACTTTTTTGACAAGTTAAATCAATTAGTACTATCAATTAAATTGACTATGGAAATGGAAAATGAAGGGTATTTTGCCCTTTTCGATGTCCTCATACAAAGGAGTAATGGGTTTAAATTCAGTGTTTACAGAAAAACACTGGGAAAGAGAATAGAACAGCATAAAAATGTGTGAGATGTGCACAGGGGAACAGTGTATTTTTGTATATGATAGTGAGAACAATCATGCTATCAACTGGGAAGGGGCAAAAAGGATTGTGTATTCTAATAACTCACTGGAGACGAATATCATTGATTCTAGCTTTATAAAATTGTAAATTAAATTTTACGGTCGGCAGTAGAGATGTATGGAAATAAGATTATCATATTTGCAAACACAGTAAGGGAGGAGCAGTACTAATGAGATTTTCAACCTTACCTGCCCGACATCTGTCAGGTGTGGATTTGCAGTCTTCTATGGTGGGTACTATATCGGTATTGTCCCATAAGAATATATTATGAATTTTAGCCAAATGAGTTTTGAAGGCCACTGCTATCCTGATACCCCAATTTGGTAGATCTGCAGTCTCAAATGGTTGTGTATGTTCGTCAGTACTGTTTATGTAGCATATATATTTGTGACTTCTAATAATATAATATGTATCAGTCCTTTGTCAATGGCTTGGAAATAAAGTCGAAACCGGTCAGGACCTGCACCCCGTCTCTTATTTTTCCCCTGTGGCAATGCGTGATGAATGAATGACATGCTTAAGTGAGTTTTGATGTGTGGGTAAGATAGAGAGAGAGAGGAGAGAGAGAGAGAGAGAGAGAGAGAGAGAGAGAGAAACTTACAGAAATTGCGATAAATAATGATAATATTAAGCAAATTACAGGGGAAGATTATTCAGTTTAAAAATCTGTGAGTTCGAAATAATTCTAATTGTACAACATAGTTAACCTTACAGAGCATTTCAAAAATTAGGAAGAAAATTGTTTACATAATGTTTGTTTTATGTTTTAATGGTGTCACATGGCAGGCCAGGGTATAAGATTTTATTTTGGAAAATCTGAAGGAGCTGACTCTGCTTTAAATTGTTTGCAAACGACAACTGACTGAGGGGGAGCCTACCTCATGGGGGCAGAAAATAAGTGTATGTAACCTTAGTAAAACCATCGCAAAATACTTTCAAAAGGAAATTAGATTCACTAAGGTAATCAGAAGGATAACAAAATTACAGGAGCTGTCACTGGCTCCATGGCACTGTATTACTGCTGAATTTTATGTACAATGTCAAGAACAAATGTGCCACTGGGTTGCAAGCAAAACATTAAAACTAGTGACTAACTATGAAGCAAAATCAATGATAGAACTCTTTAAGATAACACATAAGGTGCAGCACTGTAAGCAAAGATTACTCGCAGTAAATGTGTTGAGTGGTACTACTGATGAACTACAGAAATCGGCACACAACAGGAAAGTCTACACAAATCTGCAAAGCAGGTACCGTTGAAACAAACGGGATAACAACGAGGAGACTTACGTAACTGATCAATGCTTAAATGGAACATGCAAAATACGACAATCATCAAATTACTGAATGAATGCTAAATTACTCACTGTAAGCATGACCAACAAAGATCTTAAGAACGCTGACAATAAACTAAATGATGTCACAAATGCAAGGTCAAAAGTCCCTGGGTCTCTGATGGAGACAGGTTAATAGGATCATGGAAATAGGAGAACAGGTGGAACAAGGAATGAGTGCGAGGAATAGTAGGTGACCTCCGACAACCAACTTCCAATTCACATTACCTGAGTCTGTGGACGAGACTTGAGTCGAGTGGAGCCCGAACGTCAGAGGAAGGGCTCCGTTGTTTGCAATTCTCCACCTGGGTATAAAATAAGGGAGCACTTCCGGATCCCACCTCGGGCAGCACTCAGGTAACTCCACTTGGGTGTTGGGATCAAACGTCGAGCAGAGTCCCTGTTCCAGACGGTATAGTTGGAGTGTAAACTACCTGGTAGGATCTTTACCAAGACAGTAGTAGAGCATAGTGCCTGGTAAGTAGGCAAGGGCGAATGTGATTTGAGAGGGCACGCTGGCCCGTAGATTTACCCAGTTCTAGCATTGCCAGATGTCTTGTTATTGACATCTGTCAAAATAAAGGTGACATCTGTCGTTCCTTTGGTCTCACTGCTAATCATGGTAGGTACCTGAAAAGGTCACTGGAAAGTAGGCAGAGAAAGTATGGAGTAAAGAATACAGAGGTGTTAATTAGGTTTGAGAGGATTACCTCATGAGCTGAGATGCAGGCTTGGGCCACCACCAAAACAAGCATGTAGGTGCAAGGTCAGGTCAGGTAGACCACACATGTGAGGGTTTGAAACTTTAACGAGTTTTAGGGGCCTGATCGCTCCAAATAATTTTCGTGATTTTTGTCAGGGGATTTGAACAATGGTTTTAAAGGGGCGAGGTTCCAGAAGGTCTTCCATGTTTCTTGAGGAAGCAAGTCGTTATCAGCTTAAGGCCAGTGTCATAATTGGATTTGGGAGCAGCACCAGTGGGATCTATGGAAAATGGCCGTGACAAGTGTTTGCCAGGACATTAAAATGACGTTTTTGCAGGTGGCTAATGGAGGGTTTTGTGTTTTCATTCTCATGAAATCATTAAGGCAAAAGGAGATAGAAGATGAATAGAAAAACATCTCAAAAATCACAACAGACATTTTGCTTTACTCTACGTTTCCGTTCTAACTCAAGTATTTTCCAAAGTCAATTCTTCCATTTCTTACATTTTATTTCATGCTTTTAGAAGGAAAAAGTTAAAATAAGTGTCAGGAAGACGCTTGCCACAATAGATACAAATTTGGATTTCCCCTACCATCTTATGCAAATTATTTTGTTTTGCAATAGATATCTGATGTGGAAAATGCATTGCCAAGAAGTCCTCGGTTTTATAGATATTTGAATTATTCCTGAGATAATATATTCTGAATATCCACAGAGGATTGATTAACTGTATAATCATTTTGTTTTGGCACCCACATTTCAAGTGACGACCTGATCTGCAAACTAAAGTTCCTTCATTATCCAGATCTTGAGGATAAGATCTATATAATCCAATCAATGGCATATATATTATAAGAGATTTCCAGTCCCCTGATTTTCCTGGAACTGCTTTTCTAACAATAAGTCAGTGTGACCGAAAATCACTGTTGCAATGTTGATGTCTATGATAATATATCCCGGCAGGTCTTTGGAAATATAGTTAAGCTATATTTCTGTTTATAGAGTTTGACAAACCTCTGTTGATAGAAAAACTTGGCAGAAAAAATATTGCATCTAGGAATGATAATGAAAAAAGAAAATGCCACTGATTTATGGGAGCTCCTGCAGAAGTTATACCCGACAACCTAAATGTAATTACAGCGTGGGACAGGAGTTTTCATACAAGCCAAAAGCAAGATTCCCGTATCAAGCAAGGGCTCCCGATCGTCTTATATTTCGATTATTTTTTATTGTTTTCTGTCTGCACTTTCTCTGTCCGCCCTCAGATCTTAAAGGTTACCGAGGCTAGTGGGCTGCAAATTGTTATGCTTATCAACCACCCTCTAATCATCAAATATACCAAATTGCAGCCCTCTAGGGGCGGTAGTTCTTATTTTATTTAAGGTTAAAGTTACCAATGAACTTGCGTCTGGCAACGCCATAGCTACCAACAGCATAGGCTACCACCTGGCCGTGGCTGAAAGTTTTATACAGCAATAATCTTATGCTGTATAGAAAACTCGATTGCGCTGAGGAAGCTTTGCCGCATTTTTCACTTGTTGTGCCTAAGGTTAAGGTTAGCCATGATCGTGCGTCTGGAAATGCCATAGGACTAGCCACCACCGGGCTATGGCTGAGAGTTTTAGGGGCGGAGGCTCATACAGCATTAAACACTGTTCAATAAACTCGATTGCTTCGGGGTATTTTTACTTATTGTTCTTGCTAAGTTCTTGGAATTATGTTCTTAAGCGTTCATTTGATAATCACTAAAAGTTATCATTCACAAGAACTCAATTACGTCCCAATTTCTCACAATAACAATTTATAGCTCTCCGTAAAATCCTAATTCTAGCTGTTTAGGAGAAAACTTGGTATACCACGAAAAACATAATAAAAAAGCATCCTTGTTCAGATGTCCATGAATAATCATTTCCATTTGACATAACCAAATTATTTCCTCGCATTGCCTGTAAAGTTTTTGTTAATCAGATTATGTTACAGAGAAACGAAAAATAAATAAATAAATAAATGTAAAGCATGGCTAACTGTATAGCGAAAAGGCTGTAATTAACGAGTTCTCGAAAACGAGATTTAATAGTGAACATTTCGGTATGTTATCCAATACGACTTTCCGAAGAAGGAGTTTTAACGAACTGCGGATCATGAATATTTCACTCGGGAGGAGGTTTTAGAAACCCGAGGAGTAAAATGAATAATTTGAGCATATGTGTTCAGGCCGAGCTCGGAATGTAACCTGCTTTCGCTTGTATCGCGATGGAAGAAAAATAAAATTCGAGAGGAAAATATTCCATCAGAACCTTGGTATCTAGGGCATTCATAACGATGGAGATGGCCTTGCTGCGCAATTTATAAAGGGAATGGTGCATATCCTTTGAACTCTTGGGATATCTGAGATGTGAATTCCAGGAAAAAGAAAAGGAGAAGAAATGAAAACGAGAATATAATGGCCGTATTAAGACGGCTCCATATTTCTCTCCAACTTTTTTCGCCATTTTGTTTCTTTTATGGTCTTTGCATTCTCCTTAGCTACTCTCGTTGCAGCTCTGCATCAGCCTGATCTGGATCCTACTTTTAGGTCGAGCAAAAATGTAAATCTTTATTCTTAGCTTTATGGTTATTATCTTGTGCAGTTCCACACAATTTTTTTTTTACGCATGGGTTCTTATATATTCATTATTGGTGTATTACACCTATTTTTTTTACAACAAGAATAAAGTTGTGCACCATATTTCAGTCTATGTATATATAATATATATATATATATATATATATATATATATATATATATATATATATATGTACACATACTCACATATATATATATATATATATATATATATATATATATATATATATATATATATATATATATATATATATATATTATATATATATATATATATATATATATATATATATATATATATATATATACATATATATATATGTATATATATAATATAATATATATATATATATATATATATATATATATATATATATATATATATATATATATATATATATATATATCATATATATATATATATATATATGATATATACATATATATATATATATATATATATATATATATGTATATATATATATATATATATATATATATATATATATATATATATATATATATATATATATATATATATATATATATAATATATATATATATATATATATATATATATATATATATATATATATGTGTGTGTGTGTGTGTGTGTGTGTGTGGTGTGTGTGTGTTTGTGTGTCTGTGTGTGTGTGGTGTATGTATACATATACTGTGATGGTATCCAGTATTGTTTTACAACAGTTTCTGGACAGCAGATCTTCATTCTTTTCCAATGCAAGGTTTGGCATACACTGTTGCACATGTGTACTAGGGTGACCGGTATGTTGATTCCCAGTTTTTTTTATTCCGATTATTTGATTCCCGGTATTTTGATTCCTGGAAAGTTGATTCCCAGTATTGTTGATTCCCGGTAGTTTGATTCCCGACTGACCATACCTATTCGGGTAAATAAGCCAACAGACCAATTACTTACAAAATTATTTGCAAAACAAGGCATTTCTTTAATTAAGTAAATCAATAATTTATTTACAAAAAACAAACTTCCAAATAACGAAATGCATCATTTACTAAGGGATTTCTTTATTTGGAAACCAGTCAGTCTGTAAAGATGCCTCATACCATTTCAAGTACCCGTGGAGGACAGAAACTTGTAGACGATTTAAATTACACTTTCGAAAAGCATAGAAGATCAGCTGATGGATCAAAAATTTATTGGAGGTGTGATGTGAAGAGCTGCAAAGAACGCCTGCATACTTCAACAGAAGAAAAGGACTACAAGGTACTGAACCGTATTGGTTCATGTGAAACAAAACCAAAAATATTTGAGGCTGCATCACTTTCAAACCAAGAAACTTCGCGGTCACTTATTACGTAAACTAGTGCATCATTAAGTGAAAATGAAGGAGCCCAACTACCCTCGCTATCATGCTGAAGTCGAAGCATCCGGAACTGGCGTGAAATTAATGAAGTAGTTTCCTCACTTCCCGTACGTGGGACTGGATTTATACTACTAGACGAGTTAAGGGTATTGGGCAGTGGTGACGTTTTCCTACAATTTGATAGCGGCGAAACAGATGAAAGTAGATTACTAATTTTTGCAACAAATCGGGGACTTGATGATTTGATGCATGCAACACACTTAGCAGGGGACGGAACGTTTAAGTGTGTGCCTAAAATATATTTCCGGTTATTTACTTTACATATTGAGATTCATAACTTCAGTGTACCAAGGTTACTTGCCCTCCTCCCAGACAAGAAAGAAGAAACATAAAACCGACTTTTTTTGCGAAAATTTTGGAATGATGCCCCAATTTAAATCTCCAGGCGTACATGATGGATTTTGAAAAAGCGCATATGAACCGCGTACGTAATCATTTCCCAAATGTATCTATTTCATCATGCCTTTTCCACTTATCGCAAAGCGTTTATCGCATGGTTGTTGACTTGGGGTTTAAAGAAAGATATCACAGAGATGCTGGATTCAGCGTGAAAGTTAGGTGTTTTTCTGCCCTGTCACGACTTCCTATGGATGATGCGGTAAATGGTTTTGACGAGCTTGCAGACGACGAGGACTTACCTCAAGAACTGGCTTCCTATTTTGAAGCATGTTATGTTGGGAGCGAAGGGGAGTACAGATAATCGACGAAGGCGAATAGCACCCCTTTTTCCTATGCATATAAGGAATTTACGCGAGAGAACTTTGCCAGATCACCCTCGCACCAATAACAATTTAGAAGGGTACCACTGTGTTTTAATTTTAGCATTGAGAAAAGGAAAGAGCATTGCCCATTTGAAAAAAGTTCAGTTTGACGGTGGCCACGATATTCCAGAGAAACAGAAGTACAAGGACTTGAACGAGACACTAAAAAAATATTGTTTTGCGGTATGATTCACAGAAAAAACCGATTTCCTGAGAGCTGACGCAAGAATTTTACATTGTTAAAACTAGCATTTACCCCTGCTGTTTTTAATACATTTTTATAAGTATTTTTTGTCTACCAAATTTTTTAAAACTTTTTTTAATAAGTATTGTTTCTGTACAAGCACTTTACATATTTCGTTTTTTTTTATTTAATTGACGTTATTGAAATTGTATTATTATTAACGAATAACTATTTGGTTAAATGAGCCAATAGAACATTACTCACAAAACAAATTTACAAGGGATAGGCCCTGAAAAAAAATTACCAGCAGCTCATTATTTCTTCGTTAATTATTTTGTAATATATAAGCTGACCAACTCAGGGCTGCCCGGGAAAACTCTCAGCGACAACCAATGAACTCTCTCTCTGTTTCTCTCTCTCTCTCTCTCTCTCTCTCTCTCTCTCTCTCTCTCTCTCTCATCCCTAACACCCCCTCTCCTCTACTCTCTCTCTCTCTCTCTCTCTCTCTCTCTCTCTCTCTCTCTCTCTCTCTCTTTCCTGTTAAGAAAGTTGCTTCAGTTACATAGCCCAGAATTTTTGACTTTATGTATTTCCACCATTTCTCACCCGCCATTCCAATTGGGGCAGAACTTGGACTTGAAAGGCACCAGGAGTGTCCCTATTCATCTCAGAGACCTTGAAATGTATGGATTAGGGACTAATATCTGTCCTTTTGGTACATTTGATTTTTCTTCCCTTCTCACATCTTTCTATTGGGGCTGAAATTGGACTTGAAGTACATCGGAAGTGCCATCATTCATCTTAGAGACCTCTAAAACTGTGGATTAGACACTAATATCTGTAATTTTTGACATTTTATTTTTCATCCCTTGTCACCTACCCTCTACCTTTCCTATCAGGGCTGAAATTGGACTTAAGGGCATCAGGATCTGTCAATTTTGGTTAGTTTTACATGCTACCCCCCTTCCCAACCTCACCCCCTTTAGCTCCTGTGATGCCTTACCTGAGAAATGTTCTTTACCAGATAGTTAGTGACATGTATACCATATTTGGTTGAAATTGTTCAGTGCATTAAGAGTTATGCTGAAACATACATACACACACACACATAAATCCATTTTTTTATGTATAGGTTATTTTCTGGGCTCTTTTAAAGCAGTCGACTGACTTGACTCTATATGTTAAACTTTCCTCATAATTAGCTGGTGTGTTTCATAATATAATATAATATAATATAATATATATATATATATATATATATATATATATAATATATATATATATATATATATATAGAAATATCATATATGTTATATATATATATATATATATATATCTATATATATATATTGTTATTATTGTTTGATTTTATCTTATCGTTTTATATGGCCTTATTTCTGATTCATCATCCACTCTTTTTCCTATTTTTCTTTAGTGGTATTGTTCAGCGTTTTTTCTTTCTCATACTATCCCAAGCAACTCACTTACTTAATGGATAATTAGGTTAGGCAGTCAGATATCCTCACACTGCAGAGTTTAGGAATAACTCAATGACAGTCTCTAGTGTATATTCTAAGCAAGCTTTTGCTGAAGACTCATCACTTCAGTCTTTTCCTTCATGCACCTGCCATCCTTTCCCTGTTGTATAAACTAAATCTTCAAATATGTCCTCTTTTTATCTTTCAACACTTATCTTGCAAAAACTGGATGGGGGCCACATAGCTCTTAATCATACCCGATGCCTCCAAGAAAGTTCCTTCCATTTCTGTTTCCTTTCCCATTCAGGTCTTCAATTATTCTTAATGAAAATTTTAAGTGGCCTTCTCACTCTGATAATTATTTTTAATGCTAAAATGAAAAACTACCTGATGAATAGGTGCCAACAATGAATTTCTCCGACTTCATATTTCAACTTTTATGGTTTTATTGGTCTGTTCCTCTTTAGGTATTGCTCTTCGATTTATGGAGTTTTCTATGTGTCGTCATTCTTGATATGATTTAATCCATAGTAGTTCATTTTGTCAATAATTCTACTCACACATCAGGTTTTTAATCTTTTCGTCTCCTCTGTCAGGTTCTCTATCTCACTCTGTATCTGTACAGGTATTATTTTCGTTACTTTTCTCTATGACTCAATTGGGAGAGCTTATCGTTGGCCACCTTAGATCAATATTCAAGATACCTCTACCCCTATTTTCTGTATGAAAATTAGTAATCCTTGAATTATACAGTTCAATGCCTCTATCATTACAATATTGTCAAACTTAGGAATTCTCCTGCTCATATTTTCCATGTTTCGTAACCTTTTTTCTTTCAGTTAAGAATCAATCCTGTCGCTTCCTCTGTTACTCCTATTTTGTTCGACCCTGGGCTAGTCTTGTTCTTAAAAGATACACTGAAATGTAAATTCTTCCGTTTGCCAAATGTATAATAGCTATAGCCTGCGAGTTAAGTTATTATGAATGTCTTAAAGAATGACTTAACCAAAACAGAAATGTTTCCTTACCGAGCAAGGTGATTTTACATCTGACGAAGACGGGCAGGTCTCGTTTATTTGGGTTTCCTGCTCATACGTCTTCGGAATACTGTAGGTGACATCATTATTTGAGGCTTGAGGCAACTCCTCGGATAGTATCCTAAAAGCCTCGGTGACCCAGCAGGGGCTTTGAAAGACGGAGGTTGTTAACAAGCAGGCGCTTGCTTGAAAAACTTTTATTCGGGTTTCTCTAGATGGGAAGGCTTTACCGGAGAAGTTTTACTGAGAATGCATTTATTTTAGCATGAAAAAACTTTCGTTTTTAATAGCGGAGCAAAATAAAGTAATGCATACAATACTAACAAAATAAAATATTACATGTATCACTCAACAACATAACACAAACGTGAATTTTGCAATATGTTAGCTTATATATACGTCTGGTTCTCTGCTACAAAATGTCTCTTTCACCTTTTGACGCTTTCCATTAAGATTTTCGTGTGGATGTTTATTGATCGAGGAATCGATTTCATCAGAAATCTTAAAAATATTCAAGATATTTTTATTTAAAAAAAGGAAGTTTATTTTGCTAACATTTCCCTCCCCACCTACATCACTATGAAATAATTATTTTGTTATTCAGTCTCTTAGAGATGGCTTCTCAAACGTTTTCCACGAATCATACATTGTAATTGTTTCATAGAAGGGATATTCCCCATACTGGTAACCCAAAAGCCTTTGCTTCTACCGTACCCTATATTTTGGATTCTGAACTGTAATTTCCATGCTTGCATTATACGTCAGTCGTCACCAAACTACTGACCAAAGGCCATATCAAGCCTGCCACATGATTATCCGGCCCACATCATCTTCAAATGGTCAATACTGACAAAATTATTTCCCTCCTATTCTGCCTTACAACTGCATATATGCATAAATATAAACATACACACACACATGTATATATATATATATATATATTATATATATATATATATATATATATATATATATATATATATATACATTTTATAGTATATATATATATATATATATATATATATCTATATATTATATATATGATATATATATATATATATATATATATATATATATATATATATATATATATATATATATATATATATATATATATATATATATATATATATATATATATTATATATATATATATATATTATATATTAATATATATGTATAACAGAATCACGAAAGTTAGGAACGTGATAATCCATAAATAAAGATAAATGCCACGAAGGAAAAATAAACGAAGGAGTCTGCGAGATGCTTTCGGCTTAAAAAGCCCTTTACTGGAGCAGATACTGACAAAAATACGAGAAAAGACAATACAAGAAGTTCGTATAACTGACAGATAGGGATTATAAAAGGATTAGTGCCTAGAATCCGACACACCTGGAAGATAAGAAACCTTCCCAAACAAGCATAAACAAAGGGTGCAATTAAAGGTTTAAGACAATCATCTCAGATACAATCTCCAGACAATTAAAGGATTATAGGTGACAGCTATACGGAACCTGGTAAACAAAACCATATTCACAAAACATGACAGACATACATTACAATAAAATTTTTAATAACTCTAAGGCAACTGATTTTTATTTAAGTCAGTAATTATATATTTGAGGTCATTCTTAAACATGTTACAGATACAAGGGACTAAATGAAAAAGGCCACGACTAACATTGAAATTACAATGAAAAGTAAGTTGTATTAAAGCAGATTCTAAAGATTTCGTGGTAAGACATCTCTTTACCGTGCAATTACTGAACTGTCAATCCAATTAATTCGGTGGTTGTTTTCACTTAAATGAATAAATAATGCATTGGATTTTTGCCCAGTTTTTACAGAGTATTTATGCTGGCTTAGCCTTACTTCTAAGCCCTTGCTGGACTGTCCGAGATAGAATGAGGGACAATCCATACATGGAATTTTATATATTATGTTGTTGCTTTCTCTGGGGCCATTTTTTATTAACATTCTTTTTAGTGTGTTATTATAGGAAGAAACAAGGTTGACATTAAAAGCTTTTAACAATGGTTTAATGGTTTCAAATCCGTTAAAATAAGGCAAACTGAGAATGTTCTTAGAATTTTCGTTCTGTGTGTTATTTTCAGTATAAAACTTTTTGTGGGCTTTATTATAACAAATGTCGCTAATATATGTGAAGGATAGCATAAATCTTTCCCTATTTTTCTTATGTATTCAATTTCTTGATCCAAATATTGTGGACTGACAATTCGCAATGCTCGTAAAAACATAGAGGAAAAAATTGATATTTTTATATTAAGATGGTGGCCTGAGAAGAAATGAACATAAGTTAAGTTGTTCGTCGGTTTCCTATAAATATTGAATTTACATTGAAATGGTTCTCTATGTATCAAAACGTCTAAGAAAGGGAGGCAATTGTCTTTTTCTAATTCTAGAGTAAACTTAATCGATGGTACCTGGTTATTTAATTTAGAGAGTAAATCATTTACATCCTTCGTGGCATTTCTTATCTTTATTTAATAATATATATATATCTATATATATATATATATATATATAAATATATATATATATATATATAATATATATATATATATGCTCCAGTTATAAAAAGGCCTATTAAAACTCTCTGGTTTAAAGATAAGGACTATATTTTGATGAACTGACTTCCATTTCCACCCTTATCAAGCAGTGAATGACAGAAGAGGTTACATTGGCGAAATATATAGTGTGAGATATGCTCTTAGGTGATGCCTGGGGTCACTGCTAAGCTAACGTTGGTTCTGCTAATTGTCTTAATCTGCTTCATCGTTGCCTTAAGGAAGATATTGTCTATATGGTCAGATTCCCAGGCTCCATTGGAAAGTTTAATCCTATTATCTTGTGGTTTTATCAGTGAAGATTCCACTATTTAACATTTGTATCAACAGCTGCTCTTGTATAAAATTCAGGATGAGTTACAATCCATAGTATGGTTAGTGTTATTTATATAATGGAAAATTGCCGAACTACTTTGTCCGTATCTAACTGAGTATTTATGTTGAGTTAATCTCTCCGAGAGAGATTTCCTGTAAATCCATAGTATGACTTATCACAATCCCCACAGGGGATCTCATAAACTCCCACATCTTTAAAAACCAAGGAATTTAATTTTTGTAGCAAGACATCAAAATCTCCCCACT
Organism: Macrobrachium nipponense; assembly: GCF_015104395.2. NCBI lineage: Eukaryota > Metazoa > Arthropoda > Malacostraca > Decapoda > Palaemonidae > Macrobrachium > Macrobrachium nipponense. The sequence continues at coordinate 9,645,664 of NC_061089.1, forward strand.
CATTTGCCCAGTATGTTAAGATGTGATGTCGTCTACATAACGAAGCCAAATCATATCTATAGGTTTGATAGGGTTTATAATTACTATTTCGAAATACCAAGTATATAAGTTTGCTAATAGGACTGAGCTAACTCCCCATACTGCAACCAAATTTTTTACAGTAAAAGTTTCCACCAAAGGATAAGATGTTAATAGTGATGCAGAGTTGCATTATTTTATTCAATTCTACAGGGAAGTGGTCAACAAATGGCTCAAACATATTTTTGAGGAACGTTAATACATCTTTTATGGATACTTTTGTGAAAAGGAAGTCTACATCTAGGCTGAAAAGTTTTACGTTATGTACGGGGATATTTGCCGACCTAAATTTGTTGCAGAAGACTTTTATAAGCCTAGGGGAAAAGGTTATTAGGAAGGGGGATAGTAACTCTGCTAACCATTTTGTTATGATAGAATCAACCTTTTCAATAGTGTCTGGAACTCTGACCATATAGACAATATCTTCCTTAAGGCAACGACGAATTAGTAGAACTAACGTTGGCTTAGCAGTGACCACAGGCATCACCTAAGGGCATATCTCCCACTATATATTTCGTCAATGTAACTTCTGTCATTCACTGAAATATAGTCCTTAGCTTTAAACCAGAGTGTTTTAATGGGCCTTTTATACTGCATATAAAACACACACACACAAACACACACACACACACACATATATATATATATATCATCATCATCATCAACAAAAACATTCCCCGTTCCATTAACAGATTGAAAAATATATTTGATTTCTAAGTAAGAGCGAAATTGGTTTAACAAGGACATTTAAGGTGATATGATAAAAATTCACACGACACACAAATATACTCACACAACATATGAACATAGACACACCCACAGACACACACATACTACGTATATATATATATATATATATATATATATATATATATATATATATATATATAGATAGATAGATAGATAGATAGAATGATAGATAGATAGGTAGATAGATGGATATATAGATAGATAGATAGGTAGATAGATAGATAGATCGAGATTATATATGTACACACACATACATACTTACATGCTTATACATGTGTATGTGCAGGTGTGCGTTTGTGTGAGTGTGTGTGTAAATGTGATGCATTTATTTGTCCATACTGAAGTAAACTATTTTCGTCTGTTATCATCTTACTTATCTCGACAGTCAGTTAATGGTACATTGTTCTCTATACATTTATTTGGGGAATAATATTACAATAACGTATGAGGGGGGGAAAATTCATGATAGGGAATCTTCCCAATCCGACGTACATGATATTTTTTTATTTAAGGGGATTTGGATGCAAATATTGTCCTAATACTAGAACTCACATTCAAATGCGCTGCAATTCTCATGCTAAAGCCCAAGATTAACAGTATAGCAAAACTCATATTTTCTTTATATATAAATATATATATATATATATATATATATATATATATATTATATATATATATATATATATATATATATATATATATATATATTTATGCTATTCCTGACTGACATTCTCCTAGCTATCATTCCATACACAAACACAAACAACACACACACACAATGCATATATATATATATATATATATATATATATATATATATATATATATATATATATATATATATATATAATCGAACTACAGATGTCCTTTAATATCTAATTCGCTCTACCTCGGAATTAATATATTTTCATATATGCTTAACCGACGGAAAATTTATTAAGCGATAATAGAATTGGCCATCGACAGGCGCGAACCAGCGACCTCCCAACTTCCAGGGCTGGCAGTGAAGCCTTAAACCACCCCGACACCGCAAGAGATATAAATTCATGCCGCCTCCCACCTGAAATACCTTTCGCGCGGACAGTTATTTTTTGTTTTGGAGACTGCATCAACCCATCTCGTTCTCGGTGGCGTGGTAGTGCTTTTGCCTGCACGTAGTTATCATATAAGTCTATCACATTACCGTAATTCATATACATATATCGAACTACAAATGTCCTTTAACCCTTAAACGCCGGAGCGGTAAATAAAAAAGTGACTCCCGTGTGCCGGAGGGGTTTGAAAATATCTTAAAACTGATAAAGCTACAATCATGAGTATTTTTTTGTTGTATTCTACATAAAAATGCGCACCTTTTCATATATAATACTCTATGTAACGGCTAATTTAAAATGGTAAAAAAATTATGTCAAAGTGACGAAATAATTTCCGAGATGTGTCACAGATACTTTTAGTGCGGCAAGAAAGAAATTCGCGCTTGCGCGCCTGCGTAACGATTGTAAACAAACAACACCTTGATCCGTGAACTCCCAGCATCCCCAAGGCGCGTGATTCAAGAGTTTTCGGCTGGTAGGCCTAAAAGTATTTTTCCGCGAATTTTTAAAAAAACTTTTGTATGTCGACGTAAAATACGTCCAGTCGGCACCCGAGAGACCAAAAAATGTCGACGTAAAATACGTCAGTCGGCGTTTAAGGTTAATATCTAATTCGCTCTACCTCGGAATTAATATATTTTCATATATATATTAAAGGACATTTGTAGTTCGATATATGTATATGAATCACGGTAATGTGATAGACTTATATGATGACTACATGCTGGCAAAAGCACTACCACGCCACCGAGAATGAGATGGGTTGATGCAGTCTCCAAAACAAAAAATACCTGTCCGCGCGAAAGGTATTTCAGGTGGGAGGCGGCATGAATTTATATCTCTTGCGGTGTCGGGGTGGTTTAAGGCTTCACTGCCAGTCCTGGAATTGGGAGGTCGCTGGTTCGCGCCTGTCGATGGCCAATTCTATTATCGCTTAATAAATTTTCCCTCGGTTAAGCAATATGAAAATATATTAATTCCGAGGTAGAGCGAATTAGATATTAAAGGAAACATTTGTAGTTCGATATATGTATATGAATCACGGTAATGTGATAGACTTTTATATATATATATATATATATTATATATATATATATATATATATATATATATGTGTGTGTGTGTGTGTGTGTGTGTGTGTGTGTGTGTGTATGGGTGTGTGTGCGTGTGTGTTGTGTGTGTGTGTATGGAATGATAGCTAGGAGAATGTCAGTCAGGAATAGCGTAAATATAAAAAAGAAAAAAATGAGAGAGAACCATTAATAGATAAATGATAGTCAGAGAAAGAAAAAGAGAGCAAGAACGAATAATAGAGAAACGAGAAGGAGAGAGAGAGAGAGAGAGAGAGAGAGAGAGAGAGAGAGAGAGTAATGATTAAGAGGCGTCGTGAATTTGTAGTCAAAACATTGGTGCGGGAATAATCTTAGCATAACCATTAAAAACTGCCCACCCTGTGACCTGACTTTTCAACTCTCGCTGAAACTTGAAGAGCTCCGGTGCAGTAGTCCAACCCACGGAGGGATTAAGTCAATTAATCACAGCCAAGGGATGTCATTAGTTAATCTTCAACCAGTTACTATGACTACAAGGCGGAATAGAAGAAATTGCCTTCCTACTGGTGGGCTGGACACTTTCCTTTGAAGAACCTTCGAGAAAGCAAGCTTGAAGAGAGAGAAGAGAGAAAATAGCTGAGAACCTTGCTGGAGTTCAGTGGAGAGCCTCACCAGTTGTGGTTAAGAAGATTCCAGAAAGGCTCATACCACGATTCGTAGCACCACTACTTAACTTGTATATTTTCTGTATTATTTTAACTAGTGTGATACTGAAGTAAGAAAACTGCACTGTCCTCCAAAGCCTTTTGAGGCTCTAACAACTAATAATATACAAAGCAAGAAACGACAACGCAAATATAAAAATGTAAAACTAATTCAAATAATAAGAAAAAAAACGTTACTATAACAAATAATAGTTAAAATAATACTAACAAGATCATAACATATATATATATATATATATATATATATATATATATATATATATATATATATATATATATCGAACTACAAATGTCCTTTAATATCTAATTCACTTTACCTCGGAATTAATATATTTTCATATATGCTTAGCCGATGGGGAATTTATTAAGCGATAATAGAATTGGCGATCGACAGGCGCGAACCAGTGACCTCCTAATGCTGAGTTACTGGCAAGAGCGAATTAGATATTAAAGGACATTTGTAGTTCGATATATGTATATGAATCACGGTAATGTGATAGACTTATATAATATACATATAATATATATATATATATATATATATATATATATATATATATATATACATATATGTATATATATATATATATATATATATATATATATATATATATATATATATAAATATATATATATATATATATATATATATATATATATATATATTATATATATATATATATATATATATATATAGTATATATATATATAATACACACACACACACACACACACATATATATATATATATATATATATATATATATATATATATATATATATATATATATATATATATTCACCTTGATAAGCGGGCCACATAAAGTTGCCAGAATCATCATAAAGCTTTCTTTATTTCTAGTATATGCTATATTTATTGAAAGTATTTATGATATCAACACAACGCAAACTGAATTAGACTCGATGGATAGCAAACCAATTTTGTTATCGTATGTATGATCTGATGTGGAAGAGGAAAACCAAATACCACGTTTTTAATTTTCTGTAAAAGAAAACTGTTTAGATGGCTTGGTCTGCCCGTCCGCATTTTTTCTGTTCGCCCTCAGATCTGAAAAAACACCGAGGCTAGAGGGCTGAAAATTAGTGTGTTGATCATCTATCCTCCAATCATCAAACATACCAAATTGCAGCTCTCCAGCTTCTGTAGTTTTTTTATTGTATTTAAAGTTAAGATTAACATGATTGTGTGTCTGGCATTGCTGTAGGTACCAGCAACACAGACCACCACCGATGCTGCGGCTGAAAGTTTCATGGGCCACCGCAGAGAGTTTCATACAGCATCATATGGTGTACAGAAAACTCGGCTGCCCTTTTCACTTATTTAGATATACGATGAATAAAACTGAAACCAAGTGATAACAAATAAAAGGCAAATATCCTATCTTCTTATAGGGCCGGTTGCATATTCCCGAACTGTAACCGAGTACCAAAACTTTCCTTAAAATTAGTGGGACGCCATTTCTTAAGAACCAACTATAAAATCTTGGAAATAATCTCGTCATGTTTCCCACACTGCCTTGAACTAATCTAAATTAACCCAACCTAACCTAACCTAACCTAGGGGCATGGTAAAAAAACAAGAGTTGTTGCAATACTAATATACATATCGGGAATCTGCTGGCCGATTAGTAAAGCCACAAGAACATTCTTGCCACTTTTTGATGCTGTGTCAATCGGAAACGAGAGGGGCGTCGGGTTTGCATATAAAAATGTCTCGTGGCTTTGAATGTTGGTAACTGGTGCAGAAAAAATGATTGAGTAAGATTCCTGATTGATAAACAGGGGATACCTGGATATTAAGTCTCTTAAGCCAAAATGAAAAGGAAGGGTGTCCTAAAGTCTAAAGTAAGAGCACTAAGGCAAGTTCTAATAAATGAATTTTTGTTAAAGGAACTTTCTTTTGATACCGACACTCTTCCAGTCATTATGCTGGGTTAACGGCCGGGCGATGGGTAATATTTTTTTTCAAGTTTTTTTAGTAATAAAATACCAACAGATAGTTTTATAGTTATGTAGCAATGCTTCCATTCACTCTGGATAATTACTCGTTTCCTAATTTTCAATAACTACTCCTGTTCCTTCTCCAGGTGATTTCATCTTTTACTTGTTTTCTTTTCGGAATAAATCCTCTACCTTGGCTTTTTTTTTTTTGCTTTTTATCTGACCTCTATTTTTTCTTTACTATGGAAAGGGATTTGACTTCTTATTATCCTTTGCATTTACATAAAAATTGAGAGGGAAATATCAGATAAACCTAAATGCAATTGACTATCAAGCATTTTCAGAACTGTCACCAAATTTCCAAAATTGTAAATTTTACACCTTGATTTAACAGTCATCTATCCTGATAGTGACATAAATGTCTTAACAAATATTTCATCTTTAAGCGTTTTTTTTTTATTTTCTTTCCAAACTAGTCATATGCCTCTACTGTTTCCATACTCAGGTTAAGCGGAGAAGTACGGAGAAAGAAAGTTATGTGGAATATGATATTTAGAGATTAATTAATGGCGAAAAGGGGGTACTTAACTGGTCTCACAAGTGTTTTTAGAGACAAGGAAAAAAGGCCTACCACGTTACTAGAAAAACATTCGTACTTAGACTAATTGAGTTAATTTTCCAGCAAGCCAACGAAAATATCTCGAGATATTGCAACAAAATTAAGCACTTAAATTTGTCGACCGCGATCTGATAATCATCCCTTTCTAAAAACAATACGTTGCTCCGTCATTTATTCGCTGATTTACATCCATGAAAATTTAATTTGTATTTTTTTGTAACAACCTAGAAAGGTTATGCATGATTTCAAGAATAACATCATATGCTGAATGGTACGGTAAGGAGCTAAAAAGAGTGTCCTCTTTGGTACAAGGAAAATTTGTGTCTTATTTCATAGAATACGCACATTGTATCACACACACACACATACACTTACACACACACACACTCATATATAATATATATAATATATATATAGATATATATATATATATATATATATATATATATATTATATTATATATATATATATATATATATATATATATAAAGTATGTGTGTGCGTGTTTCCGTGTGTGGAGTTCGTTGGTAGTGTTATGAACTATTAAACGGAGCTCCCTGCAAGATGCTTTATTGACAGAAACTAAGTGATTCCGAGGCTAACGAACAACAAAAAATATTTTATCTGACCGGTTTTTCCATATGGCCAGTTACTGCCGACTAGAGAGAGAGAGAGAGAGAGAGAGAGAGAGAGAGTAGAGAGAGAGAGAGAGATAACTAAACAGCGAAATATATCCGTGCACCACGATCTTTGAAGCGAGTTACAAACGGTCATAATGAAGATGGAGGTCAACTGTAAATTCAGTGCCTTGACAATATTACCAATAACTTGCTCACACGGACAGCCTGGGCCACAGCATGAGTTGCCAAGAGGCTAACCGGTAGGAAGACGAAAGATCTAAATATGAAACGCCTAACATTTTTCGGACCTGATTCTATCTGGGGTAAGGAATGTGTTCTTAGTAAAATGGAATTTGATAAAAATAATGTTTTATTGGATTATTAAGATGATAATATATATATATATATATATATATATATATATAATATATATATATATATCTATATATATATATATATCTTACATATATATATATTAGGCACACATTATCTTTAGCAAATTCAATGACACCTTACTTTTTTATCAAATGTCATTTTACTAAGAATAAATTCCTTTCCCGGATAGAATCAGGTCCCCAAAATTTGGGATATTAATAATTTTCCATGTCCACCTGGTGGGTACATGGTATGAAATTTCTTCTGGATGTCAGGACAATATACAAGGACTACATACGCAGGCACACACGCAAAACACACCCACTCACATACACGCATATATATATATATATATATATATATATATATATATATATATATATATATATATATATATATATATATATATATATATATATATATATATATATATATATATATATATATATATATACATATATGAGTCAGATCACATCACCGTGATTCATATATACGCATTAAGCTACAAATCTCCTATAATATCTAATTCGCTCTACCTCGGAATTAATATATTTTCGTATATGTTAACCGAAGGGGGATTTTTTGGTTGATGATAATTTCGACGGTTCCCGGGCGCCAACTAAGAACCAAGAAAACAGGACGTACAGTGAAGCGCCTTTAACTACACAGCTGTATAATATATATATATATATATATATATATATATATATATATATATATATCTATATATATATTATATATATATATATATATATATATATATATATATAATATATATAAATGTGGGTGTGTGTGTGTGTGTTTCGTGCACGTTTAATGTGTGAAAGAGAGAAATTAAGATGCATTGTAGTTAGCCATAGGCTGGAAGCAAATTATATGTTTAGATGACCTGAACTTTGAATAGAAATTGTATTCACAGTCAGTTTCTTATCTTTTAGGTTTACCACTAGTCCACATTCCATTCGCAAACGAACACAATATATATATATATATATATATATATATATATATATATATATATATATATATATATATATATATATATATATATATATATATATATATATATATATATATATTATATATATATATATATATATATATATATATATATATATATATATAATATATATATATATATATGCACATGTATGTGTGTGTGGCTTGATTAATGGTTCTCTTCATAGATGATTATTACCATACCTAGAATTTAAGGGTAAACTGGCGTCCATTATTTCCTTTGGTGGTGAGGGTGTAGTGAAAAGGCCTTGGAAACTGATTGATTGTGAAATCATATCAGATTTTAGTTCAGGGTAACCACCTTCAACTTGATCATTATTTGGTGACATTTTTTCTCTTTTCGGTTTGCTTAGGTATGTTACTCCTCTAGGATGTTCTTTAAATTTGCTTAACTTTGTCGATAAACTGCTACAATGCATTATCGAAGCTTTATAACTTTCGCGAATGATAACCCATCCGTAACATTCACTTCGATGTTTATTTCGACTTAATTGAAATTGTCATAGCACAAATATTGCTGACTGAGTCAATTATATGTTTATTTACACAAAAGAAACATCGCCATCCTTTATGTAATGTAGAACTTATTCACGAATTGAAATTAAGCTTTGTATCACTGATAGGTGTCACACTACTCAAGGGTGATGTCACAGTCAAAACTTTTAGTTTTAGAGTTGTGCTTTGTGGAAATGGAATTTGTTTTGCGTGAAAATTTCCTTCTGATGACAGAAAAAGCCACAAAGTTAAATGGGTTACTGAATACTTTAGAGAAGTTCCGGACAGGCTGTGGGTACAAGGAGGTTGTGAAAGTTGAATAAAGGAAAATACCAACGATTACTAGAATAACGAGAAACTGTATAGTGATGGCGAAAATTTGATTTGATTATAAAGGTACTAAATTTGGCGCCCTACATCTAGGTTATTGACGGCGTAATAAATAAAAACAGGAAACTAAAAAATAAATAGATAAATAAATTTAAAAGGAGTTTTTATGAGAAATACCGAAAAACATAAATATATAGATATAATCATATCTATTCATGTATATTATCTATACATACATATGCTGCATATGTGAAATACTATTTTAAATATGTTGAGGAGGTCTCTTATCCAACTATTTGATATAACAAACTTCACCGAGAATTGTAGGGAGGATAAAGTCCCCATTTCTGTCACGTCCCCAAGAGAGGAACCTGTGATATAAACATTCGACCAGGAAATGCCTCACTGTCAAGGGCACAATACAGTCATAGCAGAATTGAGGATTTTTCCCAGGCGTCAAGGACACATGAGCGAGTTTGTATGCCCAGTACTTAGCCTACACAACATCGTTTCTCGTCCCCTTGGCCTAGGAGATACTGAAAACGTAATACTGAAATCTTTTTTATTTATTGCAATATTTTCTAAAAGAGACTCCCAAAGGGTTTTAATTGTCTGACATAGCGGAGGATAATACGTACCTGTATGGTAACAGTTATCTCCTTGGTTCCGGAGAGGTGTTTGCTAACTTAGCAAGTTGATCAGCTTGCTCGTTCCCAATCACCCCCAACATGGGAATGCCCCCGATAGGAATTTACTTCTTTACCTCTCCTTTTCACTAACAACAGCCCTTCCAATATCTCTAAAATCAGTGGATTTAAAGGGTTAAAAGATTCTAGAGACTGGAGAACACTTCTTGAGTCACTATATATAGTAAAACTATTTTGATTCTGAGTTTAAATTTCGTTTAAGGCCTTTGAAATTGCATGCAGTTCTACTGTTAAACAGATGCAACATACGATAGTCTGCGGCTTCTTTCTACATCAGTAAAGTCTTTCTAAAGCCTACAACAGGGTCTCACTATGAGCCATTTGTCACAATTCTATGCAGTTATCATGTTAGGAGGAATGATCTAAGATATTGATATTGCATCATTGGACATTCATGCTTCTGTTGAATTAAAATGTCTTCAGAATCTTACCTCTTGAAGGGGTCAGGGTTACTAACTGAATACCTGTCTGGTAAAATCTCCATCCTCGGCATGTTTAATTGCCTGGTTATATATTTTACTCTAAAAGCAAATGGTTGAGATTGCCTGAGTGATTTTCATGAAATTGTTAATGCCCATCATTTCTGATACAAATCTGGTAAAGGAATTAGGAAGCCTCTGAAATCTGCATCAGGTCTGAACCAGCAGACATTGGTAATGAAGATTCATAAGCATCTCACCAGCATCTACAAGCAAACTTTCAATGGGGGATGATTTAAATGCTCTTGTAGACAATATTATTCTTCTATGACGAATTGAATTGAGCATTTTAGTAGTATTAAACTTTGCTGAGGTGTACACTTCACACTCATAAGTTAATTTTGAAAAGACCATGGTTTTGTATAGTTTCAATATCTGAGTTCAGACAGCATCCCAGGATGTGTGAGAGAGAGAGAGAACTTTCAGAGCACTCATTACATTGAAGCCTTTTGTCTGAATACCTTTCAGACGTGGAGTCTATGTCAGCTTGCTATTAAAAATAAACCCAAGAAACCTTGTATTATGGCCACATGAAATATACTGCCCATGTATGAACAGATCTGGATCAGAATAGACTCCTCTTATATGGCAAAAGTGCTTCAATACCATTTTACTAACTGTAAACCTAAATCCATTCATTTCATCCCACTTTACAATATCATCAATGTGCAGCTGAAGACGGTGTTCAGCCACTGCCATCCTTGTAGCTGCAAAAGATATTGAAAGGCTGTCATCAAAAAGAGTATATGCTACATCTAATGGAAATACTTTGGATATCCCATTGGTTGTTAAGTGAACAAGGTTACACTCAGAACACTTCCTTGTGGCACACCTTCTTGGCTGAATAAATCTAACATTGTTGCTCCAACCTGAACTAGAAATAGCATATTTTTTAAAGGCCATGATAAATAGAGATAAATTGCCTCACAGGTTACATTTATAAAGAATCCTCACAGTGTTGCATCGTAAGTTTTCTCAAAAACAAAGAGTGACGTGATGCTGTTTGTTATCAAAAGCTTCCCCTACTGAAGATTCCATTGGAATCAAAACATCAGTTGTCAAGTGCATACTTTGAAAACCACATGTATCATGTAACGGGTCATTACCATGTTCCAAGAACCATATCCAACATGTGTTCACCATTTTTTCACAGTGCAATGGGACGATAATTCTGTCTTGAATGGGTCTTTCCTTGTTTTCATGAATAGCAGTAATTTTAGCATTTCCCATAGCTTACGGTAGATATATTCTCGGAAAATTCTGTTAATAAGGCATAATATAAAAAAAATTGGTATTCCTGGAAATATGCTTTATTATTGAATATGTTATCATCCAGTCCAGGAGCTGATTCACTACATTTCGTAAAGGCTGATTTAAATTCTCTCATAGTAAAAGGTACTTTGTATTGTTCATTCCTTAATGTATCTATATAAATTTTCACCTGTTCCACTATACTTCTTTGAACTGAATATGCAACATCAGCAGAATGTCTAGCAAACTCATTTGCCACTCACTAGGGATCTGCTATGTCACTACTGTTGATCTTGATAATTGGAGGTTGGTAAGGCGTACATTTGCCTACTATCTATCTCACTCTCTTCCCAGCTAAAGTCATAGGTGTTTTCTAATTTAGTGTAGATATGAATTTTGTCCAATATTCCTTTCGTGCCTTTTTAATTTCCATATAGAATTGAGCTCTTGTTTTCAAAATTCAATATGGTAATACTGAAATTTGCGCAGAAGACTCTCCAAACCTCTCTGTTGCGAAAGAATTGGAAGCTGGTGAAAAGCCAGACTCTTCTATGAGAAGGTCATTTTGAAAGAATGAAGAGCTGCTGTAATTACAGAAGAAACTAAAATAAAGAAGCAGTTCATTATTTATCTCCAGAGTCACAAAATGACTTTATTTCAGAATGTTCCAACCTTCTGAAACGAGACATTTTGTTGGAAAGAAGGGCTTCAAGATATTTTGCAGTTATTATGGATGCAACTCCAAACTCTTCTCATGGTAAGTAAACCTGATATGAGGTACAAGAATGATTTCTCAAGTTTGTTGATTGCAGCTGTATGATCGGGGAAGAGATTGCTCAATTAATTATGGATACCTTAGAAAGCACGCCATTCCCTCTGAGCGAATTTAGCGCACAAAGATATGACAAAGCTGCTAATATGGCAAGAAAGCATGAAGGTGCCCAAGCAAAAGTACAGAATCAGAATTCAGTGGCAATCTTTTCTCCTTGTGGCTGCCATAATCTCAGTTTATGTGGAAATGATGCCACCGAGTGCCTACTAAAAGCGATCACATATTTTGGAACAGTTCAAACAATATGTAACTCCTTCAGCTCTAGTCCGAAACGACAGGAATTACTTAAGACATGTATAGGTTGTTCTCTACATGGCATGTCAGAAACCAGGTGGTCTGATAGACTTCAGTATATCAGACCTTTTGCATCTCATCTTAGTGGTATCCAGTTAGCATTGCAAGGTCTGTCCGAGCTTGACTTAACAGCAAAAACAAGAAATGAAATCAACAGAGTATTGGCATACTTAGGAACTTTTCTTTGTGAGCTAATGTCGGCAGTTTGGTAAAAAATTTTGGCTGCAATAGATATTTGCGACAAGGTAATTCAAGCTAGGGAGGCCACTGTGGATGTGAAGGTATCTAACATTCAAACTCTCCTTGATGATTTGGTGTATTTACGAAGTAAATGGAAAGGAATCTGGAATGAAGCTGAAGAGGTTGAATTAAATCTTAAGATGGAAATCAAATTCTGCTATGGACGTGGACATGTAGCTCTTAAGAGAACAAGGATGTATGATGACACAAGCACACCTGAAACCAATATGGCAGAAATGAATGACACAGATAATTCCCCAAAATGAGGCTTGTTTTAGAAAAATTATGTTTTATGTTTTGACTGATAATGTTGTTGTTGGATTAACTGTACATTTTAATGCCGTTAAGAGGTTGGCTGAAAATTGTTATCTTTTGTGGAAATATCCCACAATGTGAGTTAGAAAAAAGGAGATTAGCCCATCAATATTCTACAGACATTGATGATGAAGATCTTACAGAAGTAATACTACACTTACCAATATTACACAAGCCTAATTTTGGAAAACCAAAGCTGAAACCTGTAGAATTGCTCATTTTTTTAACGGAATATAAAATGTGTGAAATATTTCCAAATTTTTGTAACAAGTTGAGAATATTACTGACATACAGATGCACAGAAAATATCTATAAGGTAATTAATTTGAAATTAAGTCAGAGATTATCTTTAAGGTCATTCCTAAATATTTTAATCACACAAGGATCTAAATAATACAAGCCAGAGCTGATGTTAAAATTACAATTAGAAATGAGTTGTATAACAGTGATTCTGAAAGATTTTGTGAAAAGAAATCTTTTGGTATAGCAACCACTGAACTTCCAGTCCAATTTAACCTGTGAAAGTTTTCACTTAAATGATTTAATATTGCATTGGATGTTTGCCTAGTTTTGACAGAACACTTATGCTGTCCAATTCTTACTTCTAAATCCTTGCTAGATTAGCCCATATAAAAAGAGGGGAGTCCAAGCATGGAATTAATATATATTATGTTGCTGCTTTCCTTAGGGCCCTCTTTTATTTGCACTCCTATTAGTCTGTTATTATATGAAAAAAAGGATTGACATTAAAAGATTTAACAATGATTTTATGATTTTAAAACCACTAAAATTAGACAAGCTTACAATATCCTTAGAAGTTTCTTTCTTTAGGTTACTTTCACTATAAAACTTTTTGTGGGCTTTATTAAAGCAAATATCTAATATATGTGAAGGATAACATAAATCTACCACTATTTTTAATGTATAGATTTCTTGATCCAAATATTGGGGACTGACAATGCACAATGCTCATTCATCACGTTCTATATTTTCATGATTCAGCTATTCATTTTGA
>NC_061089.1:9667416-9669916 GCF_015104395.2 Macrobrachium nipponense
TATCAGATCCAGGGCCCAAGAAGTTAAGTGAAATACTGATGGCCATTTTTGTAAACTGTCATCAAATTCAGGACAAGTAACCAGTCATGGTATGATGCTACATGCAGACAAGTATGCAATAGCAAACAGACCAAATTCATCACAGGCAAACGAATTCACTCGCAAAAAATTGCACCTTTTTAGTTGCTTATTGCCGTGCAGCGAATAGAATTTATAACATTGTTGAGAGAAATGACAATAATTCCTTAAAGAGGAAACTGGAAAGTAATTACTAAGCATCATCCGTGATGGACCAAATTAGTTTTAGTTTTTGGGTTGATTGGTTACTTGCCCTAAGGAAAGGGTTGCACTGCTTCGCCTTAATTTTGAATCAGGTGATGATGTCCCTCTCCCTGATACTTATAATTCTGAACCATTTCTTATAAAATTTGCATTTTACATCAGGGACGTAAATGAAATTCTTGATAATCTTGACAATAAGAGTGAACAAGATTCTGATGGTTCATAGAAAGCTTTCTAGGTTGATGTCTCCCAACATTATTAGATTCTATAGATTTTTTAGCTTGACGTAGTAACTTGGCAGATGAGCGCAAGCTTGGTAATATAGTGCCTGTTCCATGGAGTGACATGTCTGCAAACTGCGTAACTAACAGTAACTACAGGCTAATTTCTATTCTCCCTGTGCTTTCCAAATTTGCATAAAAACTTGTTTTAAGCCACTATACAAGTATATTGAATCTAAAGGTTTGTTAGCTGATAGTCAGTATGCATGTAAGAAGCAGTTAGGTACCTGTGATGCTTTTTTTAGATTTCCTAACATTAGCACTTATGACTTTGTCGACAGATGGTCTCTTGATTGTCAATTTTTCGTAAGTTGTGTTTTAACAAAGATTTTTCATATTCACAATTGATCTCTAATCCTCTTTTCTTACCGATAGCGACTAGATTTGCTGAAAAGCAGCACCAGTATGCAGTAAATGTGCTTAGCTGTCGAACCACTCAGTTCCAGAGGTCCTTTATCCCTCACACCGCTGGACTGTGGAACAGTCTCCATGAGATGTTGTGCAACTGGAACTCCAAAAGTTCAAACGAAGATGCATTGCATTACTACCCTACTACAATTCTTGTAAATTAATAATTTGCCCACATCTTTATCTATTTATTGATTAATTCGTTAATTATTTTTTATAATAGCTAATTTCTTCTTTCTGTATTTCCTATTACGTTCTATTACTTCTTTCAAATGAACACCATATTTTTTGGCAGCTTGAATATCAAGTCAATGGTCCCTGGGGCTTTTTCAGCAACAGCAGCAATAATGATAATAAAAATAATAATAATAATGAACCAAACAAAAACCTCTTTCAGTTTTCTTCTGAAGATTGAAAAAGAAACCCACACAATCACTGTGTAACGTGTTTATATACTTAGAAGTAAACACGTTATACAGTGATTGCGTGGGTTTCTTTTTCAATAATAATAATAATAATAATAATAATAATAATAATAATAATAATAATAATAATAATAATAATAATAATAATAATAATAATAATAATAATAATGTAAGTTCCAAATTCTTGATACGTACAAGTTAGAAGATGAAATGCAAGGCTAACATTTGAAGATATTATCCTCCGAAGAATAAATAGTATTTCCCAGAAGCCGGTAAGAACAATTTCTCTGTGATTTCCACCGGACCAGGGAAACTTTGGTGCAAAAACCAATACTGGCGAGAGGTCACTGTCATAAAATGACAGCGAACTCATAATATAGAAAGTGTAAACATATATAGAATCTTAAAATCCCTTTTCTAGCTAATGCTTATTACACAGATGCAAGTATAAATATATCTGCTCCTGAGTGCAGTTATCCAGTGATATTAATATAATGATAATCTTTCATTCTGTGTTCACATTGAATAGGGTATCTGTTGACACTCGCTATAATCGTATATTTTTTTCATTATAAACTTCGAATAACGCTAATGTAAAAATTGATGTGAGTCATAAGATAAAATAACCTCTCTATAACTGCCACTGCGTCTGAAAGATTCTGTGATTAAAGATCAAGCAACGAGGAAATCAACAGATAATGCTTTGGCAACAGTAGCTTTTCCTTTGTGGGTAATCAGTAGCGGTTGGTTGATAACTGCTAAGTGCAGCCTTTCGCCATCGTACCTATTATTATATCAATATATGAGTGCAGAAACCGTGCTTACTTTGAGAATTCATGAGATTTCTTGAAAATTACATACTTTTATAACCTATCCTACGGATGCTGTGAAATTTTCAGTCCCCTTATAACCGCCCTCTACGAGCTTGTATTTTAACTAAGGTCATCTTCATTCATCATTATTTCTCCCTTCTCCCTTTTCCTATTAAATTTACTATCTTTGGCTAATTTTATAGTAATATTGTGAAAACTTTCTTTCCAGCTAAAATGTCCATCCAGTTTTCAGTCAATCATGTCTTCACCAATGCAGTCATCTAAATACTAT
>NC_061089.1:9672416-9679916 GCF_015104395.2 Macrobrachium nipponense
GCCTAATGCTTATATGTGACCCGGTGCTATTTGAGGATAATGCAGAGTTGAAAGCAAGCATGAGCACAAGTAAGATTCATCAAGATAAATGGTAGCCACGAAGATGGGGGAGAGTCAATATGAGAGACGTGAGAATACAAATCATTGATTCAGATGTGTATTTGGTGGACTGGGAGAGGATTGAGTCACAGAATAGATGAAATAAGAATGATAGAAGATCATTTGCTATGCGCTAAAGTTCAGAAGGATTCTGGGACAGTCTAGGTAAACGAAGGTTGGAAATCCACGAACCTTCCCCTGTGTAATTAAAGTGTGAATGCTAAATGTTAATGAAATGAAAGATAAGTGGACACTGTTTCACATGAATTGTATTGACTGGACAACCCTCAATTCGTTCGATGACTCACACGGGTTGCAGGCTGTCCAATCCTGAATTTTATGATATCAGAAACCATTCTCTTACTTACAATACCAATGTTAAATACTCTAGCTTTTCTGTCTTGGGGCAAACGAGACTTTCTTACGAACTACCCATTCTTGAATCTCTCTTTATTGAGCTCTTAAGCCTAAACTGAACCCGCACACTTCCTTTGTTAAGTGTGGTTAGCCTAAATGAATTTTGTTTTGTTTGCTTTTTGCCCACCTCTCTGTTCTCACTCAGTCTTCAACTTTCCATATGACAGGTGCTTTTTTAAATCACCTGCTTTTATAAATACTTCTAAAATTTTCAATGTAATTTTATTTTTAGTTTAGATTTCTATTGATTAATGTAGTTTTTTTTCATGCGCTTTGATTTGTGTGTTTTTTTTTTTATTGTTCTTTTGTAGCCCTGAGGATGTAACATGATGTTACGACACGCGTTGGTGCGTTGGTGAGTGAATTTGATCTTACTTGATAACTGGCTGCTTAATTGCCACCCATTCTTGATGCATGCTTCTTCTGCCTAGCTGCTCTGTGTTTATATATATATATATTATATATATATAATATATATATATATTATATAATATAATATCTATATAATATATATATATATAGTTATTTTATATCCTAATATATAATATATATTATATAATTATATATATATGTGTGTGTGTGTGTGGGTGTGTGTGGTGTTGGTGTGTTGTGTTGTGCCGAATTGTAATATGTCAATTTCATCGGGAAAAAGCCATTGGATAAAAGTAATGATCAAGGTTCCGAGTTTTATATTTTACATATTTTTACACGATTTCCTTCTTTTCCACGTATCATTGTTTTCATTATAAATGTTGAGTACACTTTTCTCGAAAACAGAGCTGTAAGACATCTAAGTAATGGGACAATAGTGGTATATTGTTGCGCGCTGTAAAGATATATATATAATATATAGTATATATATATATATATATAATATATATATATATGATATATCTATATATATATATATAATATATATTGTTTTTGTGTGTGTGGTGTGTGTGTGTGTGGTGTGTGTGTGTGAGTATGTATGCATGTATGTATGTAAGCATATGTATTCTCTCAAATTTATAGTACAATTAAAAGAGAGTAAAGCAAGAGAATCTTACTATATTGACACATAATAGATAAAAAAAACATTGTAAGCAAAATGAAAATAGTTACGACGGTTATGATGAAGATAACAACATTTGATTTTGGAGTACATTGGTATTGGTCAAATCGATATGTATAATGAGTTGAGTTTGACTCAAAATTGTACGTTAAAGAAACTTATAAAAAAAAGTATAAATAAAAAGCACTATTGTGACAGAGATAAAAGGTAGTTTTGCCTGAGAGCGCCAGACAAAGGGAACATTTCTATGGTTTCGACACCGTGGCGACAAATTCCATTTTTGACTGAAGCCTTCACAGAAGACCAATTCTGAATGTGCACATCTATGTGGAACAAACCAATGAACTGACATCTTTAGTGTCTTTTATCGTGGAATTTTTACCAGTTTAGTTTTTTTTTGTGAAACCGTTTGGGGAGAATTTCTTTTATTATTATTTCGATAATCTTATGAATATGTATTTGATCTATAATCGACATCAGGTGAGTGTACACACACACACACAAACGCACATACACAGAATATATATATATAATATATATATATATATATATATATTATTAATAAATATTAATATTAATATATATAATATGGAATGGTATATATGTGTGTGTGTGTGTGTGTGTGTGTGTGTGTGTGTCTGTGTATGTGTGTTTGTGTGTGTGCGATCGCGCGTATGTGTGTGCACGCATTTCATTTTACGTACTAACACAATCATTGAATTTAACCCTTTTCTTTAAGATATAAGATGAATGAATTTTCTTGCGGCAGTGACGGAACCTGGTTACTTTTTGTAAGTTTGTGTAGGAGACCAATGAACTTTTTTTAAGCTATGTTAAATTTCCTGACCTAAAATTACTTGCATGATTATTAATTCCATTGTACCATATTAATTGGTTTTTCTGTACAGATATGTCCTCATGGTGTATAGGAACCTTAAGGTAACCCTTCCGGAGTTCAAAATGGAAGAAATTCTTAATAATTATACCAAATAAAGTGTCTGAAATCTTTGCAAGGGAAGCAAGAGCTCAAATTTTTTTACCATGTTTAGCGGGGAGGTACATGTGCTGGAAGCCCAATAGTTGAAGGCCTTCTGGGAAAGTCCCTTCAATTCCATTTCTTTGAAGCCTATTTTGTGACAGACAGCTTCTCTTGGGGTAGGCAGTATAATTTGGAGTGGGCTATGGCTAGTTGGTTTTATATGGTAGCCATAGAGTTTGTATTACCACAGTCTTAAGGATGTTGGCAAATTCTTACAGGAAGGCGTGTAGGTCCATGGTGTCTATTAAAGAGATGAACAACTGTCTCTATCCAGGGGTGAGTGGACTTCTGAGTGGTACCATCTGGAAAGATCTAATGTCCAGGTGGCAGTGACGGTCAATTTCTCTAGGTCACCCAAAGTGTCTGAGGATGTAGTGATGAGCAAGGGTGCCTGGAGTTTGGTGACTATGAAGTCCCACTGGTACTTTATCTTCACAAAGTGAAAATAAAATACCAGTGACTGTAGGAGGATAGTGTTACTGCAGGGTTGCTGCAGGTGGCCACAAATCATAGACTGGTGTTTGGGAGCCTTTGGAAGTCCACTTGTGATAATGGGAGAATGGATTTGGAAGTGTCCATATCTACAAGGAACTTCCTGCCAGAGGCTTGGTTGGTAATGTAGAATCTGGTGTAGTAGGTGTTCATTGGGGTTATGGGAGCCATCCCATTTGTTTTTATTCAGCTGCTTCTAGAGTTACTATTCCTCACTGCTTCGCCAAAGTTGCAATGGTTTATACAATTAGTCCTGGTCATAGTGTTCTCCAAATTCATAAATATTGTGGGTACTTGTTATAATGCCTTTAGTCTTCAGCGATTCATCCCGTCTTCTTCAGGAGGCTCACCACCAGATTTCTTTCAGTGTTTGTATGGTGTAGATATTGCAGTCTGCAGAGTCATATTTCCTAAGCCAGATCAACCTATTTTTAGTTTTGGAGCAGTTTCAACTGCCAGTAGTGCCAGGAGGACCTTGCTACTGTATATCCTATTATAATGCATAAAGTATTCTAGGGCTTGGCAGGCAAAGAAGAATGTCAGCAGTGAGAACTCAGATATCAAGAACTTCAACAGGTTATACTATATAATTCTGTGGTCTCTGGCATTAAGCCTGTGCATGAGCCAGGGGAAGAGGTTGTCTGTGGTCTCCTAGAGTACATGGTATGACTTCTTCACCAAAACTGCGACATTTCAGAGGTAGAACAACATGCTGATTCTTTGGAACCAGAATGATGTTTCAATCATTAAAAAGGTGGAGAGACTGAGGCTTATGACATTCAAGGTTGTATGATCATTGTCAGACATTTTTATGACCTTTCTAGCAAAAGTGAAACCAAAGCTGAGACACCTTATTTTGTCTGGTAATAGATTTTATTATTAGACATGGTTAGAGTAAGGTAGTGAATAGCACTGTTTCACATGAAAACTATACATTGTCTGTCATTTGAATAGAAGACGAATTTGTTCTCTCAAGAGAGAGTAAAACCAGAGCTGAGATGTCACATTTGAATTGAACGAAGTTGAATCCTTTATTCCGGTTATAATCTACATTAGATGAATACATATACATATATTTACAAAAGACGTTATAGTGAATATTGCATAAATATTCATAGCTTTAGAAAGTATAATTTCACATTTATTGAAAAACTTCATTTTAAACTTTGTAAATTACATAATTAATCTAATTATAAACTAGATGTCTAATTGTTTACCTTTATGACTCACTGAAAATTAGATTATCCCATTTTAAAAATGTTGTTGATACTTAAAAAATACAATTTACAACTGCTTTTAGAAGATTATTAATTGTCATACTTAGCCAAAGGAACAAACTGATTGTATCATCCTTAAAAGTTCTTGAAATGTCAGAATACCCAATTTAATAAAATGTTCAGAAATACCACAGAGCCTGTCAATATTCATTAAGTGTCTCATTGCATTATTATAGTAGACAAGAAGTTTGTTCAGAGTATCCTTTCTGCTTTACAGTGCGAGTGGAATATCTTAGTGAGGCGCAGAATGATTTAAATAGGTGAACCTTAACATTGTTGTCACGCATATGAAAACTCGGGGCAATGGCTGGAACTACATAACTCTGGCGCAATGGCTGGAACTACATAACTAATGAATATTTCGGTTTAACTGTCACATCTTTGATTTTTTTCAGCGTTAACTATAAGGTACAGTGTTCTTCAAAATACATCATACACGCGCCAATTTAGTCTATTTATTTTTGAAGGGCTTTTAGTTTTGTTACTTGCTTCTTAGTTGGTAGAACATGGCTGTATTTAGTACATAAGTTGGCATAGTTAAATGTGAGAGCCATGCTGATCTACCGTGTCGCTCCAAGGTCACCAGTGTAAAGGAACCCATACACATGACAGAAATAAACTATTGATATTATTAGTATTCTGTCACCCTTTTTATAAATCTTGCCATGAAACCTGGGTTTGGCATCGAATGGTTTAATGTTTTCCAGATTTTTATCTTCATAGATATTTACATTTCCACATCAGACTTTCCATATACATTTTGAATCAGTAGTATTTAAAATACATTTTTCTTAACTTGTTTGGCAGGGACTTCTAAAATGGCTTCGGAAAAAAACTTATGTTGTTACACTTCTGGGTGTTTTGGTTATCAGGATGAACATTTGCTGTAATTCTGTCACCTATTGTCTACTGACTACCTCAGTGGGTGCCCAACCTCCCTCCACCATCACCGTAGTCCCTTGTTCATGTACGCATGCTTGACATTTTATCTGAAGATTGAATGTTTTGTCCAGCATTGTTGTGCATTACAGCAAATGGTCTGAAGTTAATTATCTTGAAGGAGAAACAGGACCATAGCTCCTTCTGTTCACTTGGCGCCAGTCATAAACTAAGTCCGTAATGTGTATTTTTAAAAAATCATATTCTATCCTCATTGACACATATTATCCTGCCTCTATCATATCATAAGGAACGGGTTTCTTTAATATCTGAAGAGTTTTTCCAGCCTTAATGATATTTTCGATCATTTCAGAAGCCTCTTAATATAGTCCTTGAAGATTTATTTTGTGTCCATTGTAAATTTCTGTTGAGTTCTTTATCTAAAATGCATCTTCAATAACACTGATGCAGGTGGAAGTTTCCTTATACAATTTTTCTGTTATGGCTTGACAAGACTCTTGGGTCAAATTAGTTTTGGATAAACATATTCATAATTACTTTTGAGCTTTGGTATTCCATTAAGATCTACAATTCTGTCGGCCTTCATGGTGCATGCTTTAAAGTTTTCAATCAACATGAAAATCTCATGAATCGTTAGGCATTTTTGCCATAATGACAGTGATAGATTCGGTTATGACATTAATCAATTTTTCTTCTAATTCCTCCTGGATTAAGATCTAGTTAGCCTAGCAAACAGCTCCCTTAGTCATCACTGGTCTCTTGTTAGAAATTCTTATGTTAAGCACGCAAACGAAGACTTTATGTCGTATTACTGGTTAGAGTGTTAACCATTGTAGTACTGTATATCATGTCGAACTTTAAATAACTACTTCATTGATTTCTTATGCCCTCAAGTAATATATCTCTCATCAAGTAAATAATCCACTATAACTTTCCTTAACGTGGCAGTCTTGTTTTTATTCCCAAGTGTTACATTTGTCTTGCATGCACTGACTTTCTGCTTCTTTTTGTTACTTTTCTACTTGGTAAGTTCCAGGGTTTTTATTTCGCCTCTATTCTGACTTTCAAGGTTTCCTCCCCATCAAATGTTTTCCATTTCGTACTCTCTAAACCTTTAACACGAGAGCTTGTTTTCCAAGCCGTGGTTTATCTCTCTTCTGCAAATCATTAGTAGAAGAGATTTCTAGTATATGCGATCTATGAACTGTTGGTACTAATGGATTACGATGATGTCACAGGACTCTCTGCCTTAGCCTCTCACGAAACTGC
Organism: Macrobrachium nipponense; assembly: GCF_015104395.2. NCBI lineage: Eukaryota > Metazoa > Arthropoda > Malacostraca > Decapoda > Palaemonidae > Macrobrachium > Macrobrachium nipponense. The sequence goes on from NC_061089.1 coordinate 9,678,964, forward strand.
CCAAGTTCTTGCTTCAGATACTTTTTTCATCTGTGGCATAGGCAATTCCTCTTCGGCTAGAGTATACTACCACTTCCGAAAGTGCTCGTGACAGGATAAGAGGACCAGGGATCATTTGTGAATGAGAAAGATCTCTGTTAAATGCAACTTTTGAAAAATTGAATAATAAGTGGATGGTCTAAGTTATACTTGCTGATATTAGGAAACGGAAACCTATCTCCACGAAGCTAAAATTTCAGTAGATGTTTCTCAAAAGTAAGATGTGAGTCAAACGTTACACACAGAACATTCAACAGAGTCATATCCACCTGAAGGGGATGGAAAATCTGTATGACAACTGCTAATCAACAATGTTTACTGTAGTCCTTGTGAAAGTTAAGACTTTCATGTGTTTAAAAGATTTGCAAACTAGAATAGGCTTTTATTTTTACCTCATCTTAAATGACAGTAATAGTACTTCATAGCCTTTAATAATAATAATAATAATAATAATAATAATAATAATAATAATAATAATAATAATAATCAGGACCTGGAAATAGAAATAAGAATGATATGGGATATGCCAGTGGAAATTGTACCTATAATCATGGGAACACTAGGCACGATCCCTAGACCCCTGAAAAGGAATCTGGAAAAACTAGATGCCGAAGTAGCTCCAGGACTCATGCAGAAGAGTGTGCTCCTAGAAACAGCACACATAGTGAGAAAAGTGATGGACTCCTAAGAAGGAAGGGCGTAACGCGGAACCCCACACTACAAATACCACCCAGTTGAAAAGGATGATTGTGATAGACCAAAAAAAGGGAAATAAATAAAAAATAACAATAATAATAATTTAGATTAAGTCTTAATATAGATATCTCGATTATTGCTTTCTAAATATAATGTTTTTATATCTAATTTCAAAACTGAAACCCATAATAGAAATCCATACTTTACGGGAATCACGT
>NC_061089.1:9684916-9691633 GCF_015104395.2 Macrobrachium nipponense
GAAACAGACTAAAGAACTAGCCAGCGATGACACGTGGCAATGGCTACAGAGGGAGAACTAAAGAAGGAAACTGAAGGAAGTGACAGCGGCACAAGATCAGGCCCTAAGAACCAGATATGTTCAAAGAACGATAGACAGATATAACATCTCTCCCATATGTAGGAAGTGCAATACGAAAAATGAAATAATAAACCACGTAGCAAGCGAATCCCGCCCGCATTTGCACAGAAACCAGTACAAAAAGAGGCATGATTCAGTAGCAAAAGCCCTCCACTGGAGCCTGTGCAAGAAACATCAGCTACCTTACAGTAATAAGTGGTACGAGCAACCTACCTGAGGGAGTATAGAAAACGATCAGGCAAAGATCCTCTGGGACATGGATCAGAAACAGATAGGGTGATCGTGCATAGAACAGACTTGACGCTGATTGACAAAGTCAAAGAAAGTATCAACTCATTGATGTCGCAATACCATGGGACACCAGAGTTGAAGAGAAAGAGAGGGAAAAAATGGATAGTATCAAGATCTGAAATAGAAATAAGAAGGATATGGGATATGCCAGTGGAAATTGTACCCATAATCATAGGAGGCACTAGGCACGATCCCAAGATCCCTGAAAAGGAATCTAGAAAAAACTAGAGACTGAAGTAGCTCCAGGACTCATGCAGAAAAGTGTGATCCTAGAAACGGTGCACATAGTAAGAAAAGTGATGGACTCCTAAGGAGGCATGATGCAACCCGGAGACCCACACTATAAATACCACCCAGTCGAATTGGAGGACTGTGATAGAGCAAAAAAAAAAAAAAAAAAAAAATAATAATAATAGTAATGATAATAATAATATGGGAAAAACATGAAATCTAGGATAATTGCTGAAAACTACAATTATGAACAAATATGTTATATAATGCACTCACGAATAGGATTTTCATGAGAGAGACAAGATTCCTGAATGCCAACTGAATTCTCACAGATAAAAAAACAAAGCACTCCTTATCATTGTTGCTCAAGTCTAAACTTTCTTAAACTGTTATTCCATATAATGTCCAAACATTATTTCTTGATTTCCTGTAGCTAATTGCGTGAAAAATTCAAATCGGTTAAGTGTACCTCAGTGACTACCTGAGTGAAAATTTCATACGAAGATTGATGAAGATCTTTCCTAGAGAGTGACCCTACCAAGGCTTTAACCCAGTATTTATCCACCTTTGTAGCGTGTTTATACACTTTTTGCTGGGGGATTACGCAAAAACATAAACAAAGGACCGTAAATATCATAAAGATATTGACCACCAAGACATATTAGTCACAGATAACGATCCCAAATACCTTGGGGTTACTAATATGGAAAGATCCAAAAGAAGGTTAAGACGGCATCACACTTGCAAGTTTTTCCGTATATATGTATATAATATATATTATATATATATTATATTTATCTATATAATATTATATATATATACATATACATATACCATTAAGTTAATACGTATATTCCTATAATATATATTATATATATATATATAGATATATTATATATATATATTATATATATCTAAAAAGAGACAGAGAAAAAAAATAGGACTTTGCATGATTCTAGTCAGACGTATAAAGTTTATCTTTTAAAGGAGAATGTTCCTTAAAGTACCTTTCAATTAATTTTACAATAAGCACTAGTCATGGATATAAATTTAGATTAATAATAAGTTATCTCACACGGAATTTATGCTGATGAATAGGTTGCATAGCATTGTGCTTAAAAGCCCTCTTGTTCTGGCAATAACAAAATTTTCACAGGACTGCATTTTAACACCTCTCACGCATATCACCTATAGATCATTTAGATACCTTTTATTTTGAAGGTTATAATCAAACCACTTCTTTTGACATTTTGTCACTTTTCTCGTTAAATAATGAAGAATTGTATCACTAAAAATCAAATCTGAAACAATTATAATAAAAAGCTTAATATCAGATAGCATTCGACAATTCTTTGAAATTAGTTTCATTAGACAATGAATTTTATCACAGCTGTCCTAAGGTGCAATGTTGACATAACTGTCATTGCATCAGTTTCCTGCTGCAAAGTTTTTATACTAGTTTATCAATATGATTTAGTCCATCTAGTTTCAAATTTCACTGCATCATTTTGTTTTCCGGCTCAAACTACGAATCTCACATGATTACATAACTGTCTCTTGGGGTGCTACCTCATCAAACTGCCTAAATAATCATAGAAATTGTAAATCAATCGAATGTAAAATCAACTGTATCAGTGATATTATCTGGATTTTAGGAGTCTCTTTCCTACCTATTGTAATGCATTATAGACACGACGGGGTCATCGAACTTCGGAAATCAGGTACTTTGCTCTCGACGTATATCAGAGAACAGTGTGGCCCTTCATTAACTTAGTTCACAGGGATGCCTTGCATAGCTCGTGTGCCCAGTTGGCAACATTATAAAGTTATCTCTTGCCTCTTTGTTGGACTCAGTGTGACCGCTTCAAGTTGTCCCAGGCTTCAGGTGCCACTTCACTCTCATGCATAGTGACTAGGCAACTTTGGTTAGCATGGAGACCGGAGCCTTGTAACATAAACTTTGTTGTCTAGAAGGTGATAACCTTTATTTTTTCTTCTTCAATCCTTTGCTCAATAGGATAGAAAATAATGTACAATGTATTAAGTCATTGCTGGATCAGTGTTGGACCTACCTCTTACTTAAAACTGTAGGGAAAGAGGGAATAATTTCTTTGTACGGATAATTTATAAATAAACGTATAAACTTTTTAGACATATAATACCTAAAAGAAAAGAAGCTTTACTCTTTGTTCAGAAGTTACATGCTCTGTTTAATAAGGTTCTGTCTGTTAAGATGATACAATATATATATATTATATATATATATATATATATATATATATATATATATATATATATATATCTATGTATACATACACACACACACACACACACACACACACACATATATATATATATATAAATATTATATATATATATAAAATATATATATACTGTATATATATATGTGTGTGTGTGTGCGTGTGTGTGAGTGGTGTGTGTGTTTGTGCGTGTTTAAGATTGTTAACTCCAAATTTGAACAGCTATAATTAATAAGTGAAAAAAAAACATATAACATTTTTTTTTTATATTAATATTACAACAATATAGTCTTAAATAATACTACGTATATCATTTCAAACAATACTGGAAAGTTATACGGAGAGGAGAAAATGGGAGTTGGTTCAGGTTTAAAAGCCAATTTTCTCCCTCCGACAGCTATCATGGGAGATATTTTAGAGTTTCTATTCGCTCCTAATATCTCTTATCAGAAAAGTGCACCCGATGATTTCCGTTGTTTTGGGAAAAAGAGCTGCCCGATTTTAGTTTTATATTGGACTGGAATGTCCCAATCGTGAGAGAACGGATCGTTGAAAAATATTTTCACCTCGTATTGACGATCATTTAAAGGAATATTAGTACCAATGTTATCATGACGATGACAATAATAAGTTAACTTTTTACAATAGATTATATGTCTCCAAAACCGGTGGGATAAACAGCTTAAATCAGTATTATGTCGTTTTGCCATTACTCTTATCATATACCTTTGTAAAAGCAAAACTGGGAAAATAAAGGTAGACGTCATTAGTTGTAACAATAGCAATTTGGCTTATGTGGGGGAAACACGAAGAAATCCTGATAAACTTCATACCAACTGTGGCTGGAAGAATATTTTAATGCTTTAAGCAAGGTAAATGCCAGCAATGCTGTCAGAAAAAGTAAGTTCCCAGGTTTGTCAGGGAGGTTAATACTCCGGGCATTATTTCTTGGAATGATGGAGGGCTAAACATCTGACCTTGGTGACCTGCAACCGGGATCTACGACCCTATTGACCAGCAGATGTGTATCATAACCTCCAAAAATCAGAGAGGTCAAGTATTAAGGTAAAATAATAGAAACCTCATGTAAATATTCTGTCCTTATAAAAATTCTGATCTTGTTTAACGATTGTAAGAGTATTTTTAACAATAAATATACCAAGATCTACACACAAGAAAAGGTTCTTATTTTATCATCATCTTTAAATAATTTTATTGTTTTCGTAGTCCTTCATTTTTTATGATGATTGATTATTATTAATCAATCGTGTGCAGATTATCAGATAACGAGACATGCCTGGATATTCTTTTTTCATTAGAAAACCGAAAAATCGGAAGCTTTTTTTAAGTTTTTGAATAATATTTTTATGGATAAAACTTAAAAGTTAAAAACAGGTCTAAATGGCTACATTACGGAAGGATATTGTTATTGTATTACATTATTTGAATACATTCTGCTATCCGTCTTTCATTTTTAAAGAATACGTACAGCACTCTTTTTTTGTGTGTCTCCTCCTTAGATATTACAGCTAATCAAGGATATTTTGTAGAAATAAAACTAAGCTGCAAATAACTTATTCAATGATGCCCAATTTCGTATACGTTTCGCACCAAATATTGGTAACGTGCTGGTCTCGTAATCTCGGGAGGTGGCGTTCACTCCCCGTCAGGGGCGAATAGTGTGGCTGTATACCAGTGTTACCACCATGAGTGACTCCATGGTGGGGAGTCGGGGTTATCCGGCTGACGTTCACCCGAGAGACATTAGCCTGGGTAGGGCTGAAACTGCTGACTTTGACTTTGATTTTGACGATTTAGAATATCATATTAATCACCATTTAGAGATCTACAACCATTAAATGATGCCACCCTGCCATGAGGTACATTATAACAACATCCCAAGCCATTACAAGGCAACATAGAAGGTTGTAACTCTTCTAATCACCACGTTATTAGTCCTCAGACTGACTTAATGGTTGCCATCGGTCCCAAGAACGGGCATTAAAGCTGCGAGAGTTCAGGTGCCAAGTGACTAATAAAGTAAACTTTACTCCACGATCTCTCCTCATTTTATTTGAGGTTTGTGATTTAAAAATAATAGCAAAAAAAAAGTGTAAATTTACACAAATGAAGAAATCAAATAGAAGAAAAATGCCCAGAAGACAATGAAGATTCGAATTGTATACTCGGATTTTCACCTCCATCCCTGCATGCGAGCATTGGCAGCTTCTACCTACATGTCTACTTCCAGAAGGATTTACTTAAAAATCCCTCGAGTTATATTTCCCTATGAGCTGACTTTCAGTTTTATGTAAAACAAAACTATTGAAATGGTTTTGTCTATCCGTCCGCACTTTTTCTGTCTGATCTCAGATCTTAGAAACTACTGAAGCTAGAGGGCTGCAACTTGGTATGTTGATCATCCAACTTTATAGTCCTCTAGCTTCAGTAGCTTTTATTTCATTTAAGGTTAAAGTTAGCCAGGATCGTGCGTCTGACACCACGGCCGGCTGAGAGTTTCATGGGTCCTGGCTCATACAGGGTTTACAACAAGACCACCGAAATATAGATCTATTTGCCGATGGTCTTGATAATACGCTTTACAGAAAACTCGATTGCGCCGAAGAAACTGGGTGCATTTTCTTTTACTATTTCATCTATTTTATAGGAGTAGATCTGAAACAAAGATAAAACTTCTCTAGAATGCGTGAAAGCGAGAAAAACATATCCCAATTAAATGAAAAAGTTTCTTCACGAACCAATCTTCCCATTAAACACGAAGTTAAGAAAATGAAAAGAGGATTGATTTTATCATTATTTTTCTAGGTGCGATGCCTTTCATTGAAATTTACGAGTAAACGAAAGCCTAAGCTGATGCCCTATTATTAAAGCATTGCTATCAAAATATGAAAGAAGTACATATTTTATTTACTGGCGGCAATACTGTTTTCTCCCCTTTGGATGATCAAACATTAAAAGTCAGCTTTGGCACCATCAAGTTCAGTTTTAAAAAACGCAATTATATAAGATATCTTTTATTTATTTCACACTTTTAACAGAATATGATTTATTTACTTATTGCCGCGTCTCTTTTTTTTTTAAATGTGACAGCTACTGTTATTTTCATAAGCTTTTCAGGATTACGAATTATTTTGAGCTATTTAACAAGATCTAATGGAGTTCAAGATTCAGTTATGGATGTGGCATGTATCAATAGGTTTTATCAGTATTTTTGTTTGTTACCTCTCTCTCTCTCTCTCTCTCTCTCTCTCTTTCTCTCTCTCGTATACTAACACAAAGTAAAAACATTTTAAAGTGTGAAATCAGCGAACGGAAACACACGCAAGCATATAATTGTTGCCATACTGTTGAACCAAAAAAAAAAAAATGTTTATTTCATTCATACTGAAAAGTTTCCAGATGTAACAGCTGGTTTATTTGATTAACCTGTGAACTTTTCCGACAAATTTAGTGTTTTTCTCTGAAGTTCCAAAACCTGGGAGGCTCTGATACCTGTTGCACGAGAGATACCACAAATAATAAAGGTGCAAAAGAGTTTATGACAATCGCAGTCAACCAGTGAGCTTTTAAAGATGACACTTTCAGTGGTCTATGAGTATGGAAAAAATACAAACGTCCAGACATGAAAGCTATTGTATACATTACCTAACGAAATCTTTTCCATACAAGAGCTTTAGGAAATGTGAACAAATAGCGTTTGCCCTAACTTCATGAATAGTATCTATTTGTCAGCTGTCTTGCATAAGTGCTTCCAGAAGAAAGAATCGCAGGGGGAAATTGTCTAAAAAAAATT
>NC_061089.1:9692133-9714633 GCF_015104395.2 Macrobrachium nipponense
ATAAAACACCAAGAGATGAAGGACATGGGGACAGGAAAGAATATATGCAGAGACCTCAAGGCGATACTCAAGTCAAAACTCAACGCCGGAAATATGATAAAAAGCCATAAAAACACATAGGCAGTGGCGGTATCAGATACAGAGCAGGAATAGTGGAATGGGCGAAGGCAGAACTCCGCAGCATAGATCAGAAAACCAGGAAACATATGACAATACACAAAGCACTACACCCAAGAGCAAATACCGACAGACTCTACATAACACGAAAGGAAGGAGGGAGAGGACTACTAAGTATAGAGGACTGCGTCAACATCGAGAACAGAGCACTGGGCAATATATGAAAAGCCAGTGAAGACGAGTGGCTAAAGAGTGCATGGAAGAGGGGACTAATAAAAGTAGACGAAGACCCAGAAATATACAGAGACAGGAGAATGACAAACAGAACAGAGGACTGGCACAACAAACCAATGCACGGACAATACATGAACAGACTAAAGAACTAGCCAGCGATGACACGTGGCAATGGCTACAGAGGGGAGAACTAAAGAAGGAAACTGAAGGAATGATAACAGCGGCACAAGATCAGGCCCTAAGAACCAGATATGTTCAAAGAACGATAGACAGATATAACATCTCTCCCATATGTAGGAAGTGCAATACGAAAAATGAAACAATAAACCACGTAGCAAGCAGAATGCCCGGCGCTTTGCACAGAACCAGTACAAAAAGAGGCATGATTCCAGTAGCAAAAGCCCTCCACTGGAGCCTGTGCAAGAAACATCAGCTACCTTACAGTAATAAGTGGTACGAGCACCTACCTGAGGGAGTGATAGAAAACGATCAGGCAAAGATCCTCTGGGACTATGGTATCAGAACAGACTTGACGCTGATTGACAAAGTCAAAGAAAGTATCACTCATTGATGTCGCAATACCATGGGACACCAGAGTTGAAGAGAAAGAGAGGGAAAAAATGGATAAGTATCAAGATCTGAAAATAGAAATAAGAAGGATATGGGATATGCCAGTGGAAATCGTACCCATAATCATAGGAGCACTAGGCACGATCCCAAGATCCCTGAAAAGGAATCTAGAAAAACTAGAGCTGAAGTACTCCAGGACTCATGCAGAAAAGTGTGATCCTAGAAACGGTGCACATAGTAAGAAAAGTGATGGACTCCTAAGGAGGCATGATGCAACCCGGAGACCCACACTATAAATACCACCCAGTCGAATTGGAGGACTGTGATAGAGCCAAAAAAAAAAAAAAAAAAAAAAAATAATAATAATAGTAATGATAATATAATATGAAAAAACATGAAATCTAGGATATTGCTGAAAACTACAATTATGAACAAATATGTTATATAATGCACTCACGAATAGGATTTTCATGAGAGAGACAAGATTCCTGAATGCCAACTGAATTCTCACAGATAAAAAAACAAAGCACTCCTTATCATTGTTGCTCAAGTCTTAAACTTTCTTAAAACTGTTATTCCATATAATTTCCAAACATTATTTCTTGATTTCCTGTAGCTAATGCGTGAAAGAATCAAATCGGTTAAGTGTACCTCAGTGACTACCTGAGTGAAAATTTTCATACGAAGACTTGATGAAGATCTTTCCTAGAGAGTGACCCTACCAAGGCTTTAACCCAGTATTTATCCACCTTTGTAGCGTGTTTTATACACTTTTGCTGGGGATTACCGCAAAAACATAAACAAAGGACCGTAAATATCATAAAGATATTGACCACCAAGACATATTAGTCACAGATAACGATCCCCAAATACCCTTGGGGTTACTAATAGGAAAGATCCAAAGAAGGTTAAGACGGCATCACACTTGCAAGTTTTTCGTATATATGTATATTTATATATAATATATTTAATTATTAGTATAATATATATCATAATATATTATACCTATATAGAACGTTATACATTCCTTAATATATTAATATATATCATATTACTCTGTATATATATGTATATTCCTATTCTAATATATATATCTAAAAAGAGACAGAGAAAAAAAAATAGGACTTTGCATGATTCTAGTCAGACGTATAAAGTTTATCTTAAAGGAGAATGTTCCTTAAAGTACCTTTCAATTAATTTTACAATAAGCACTAGTCATGGATATAAATTTAGATTAATAATAAGTTATCTCACACGGAATTTATGCTGATGAATAGGTTGCATAGCATTGTGCTTAAAAGCCCTCTTGTTCTGGCAATAACAAAATTTTCACAGGACTGCATTTTAACACCTTCTCTCACGCATATCACCTATAGATCATTTAGATACCTTTTATTTGAAGGTTATAATCAAACCACTTCTTTGACATTTTGTCACTTTTCTCGTTAAATAATGAAGAATTGTATCACTAAAATCAAATCTGAAATATAATAAAAAGCTTAATATCAGATAGCATTCGACAATTCTTGAAATTAGTTTCATTAGACAATAATTTTATCCACAGCTGTCCTAAGGTGCAATGTTGACATAACTGTCATTGCATCAGTTTCCTGCTGCAAAGTTTTTATACTAGTTTATCAATATGATTTTGTCCATCAAGTTTCAAATTTCACTGCATCATTTTGTTTTCCGGCTCAAACTACGAATCTCACATGATTACATAACTGTCTCTTGGGGTGCTACCTCATCAAACTGCCTAAATAATCATAGAAATTGTAAATCAATCGAATGTAAAATCAACTGTATCAGTGATATTATCTGGATTTTAGGAGTCTCTTTCCTACCTATTGTAATGCATTATAGACACGACCGGGGTTCATCGAACTTCGGAAATCAGGTACTTTGCTCTCGACGTATATCAGAGAACAGTGTGGCCCTTCATTAACTTAGTTCACAGGGATGCCTTGCATAGCTCGTGTGCCCAGTTTGGCAACATTATAAAGTTATCTCTTGCCTCTTTGACTCAGTGTGACCGCTTCAAGTTGTCCCAGGCTTCAGGTGCACTTCACTCTCATGCATAGTGACGGACTTGGTTGATGGAGACCGGAGCCTTGTAACATAACTTTGTTGTCTAGAAGTGATAACCTTTATTTTTCATTCATCCTTTGCTCAATAGGATGAAAATAATGTACAATGTATTAGTCATTGCTGGATCAGTGTTGACCTACCTCTTACTTAAAACTGTAGGGAAAGAGGGAATAATTTCTTTGTACGGATAATTTATAAATAAACGTATAAACTTTTTAGACATATAATACCTAAAAGAAAAGAAGCTTTACTCTTTGTTCAGAAGTTACATGCTCTGTTTAATAAGGTTCTGTCTGTTAAGATATACATATATATATATATATATATATATATATATATATATATATATATATATATATATATATATCTATGTATACATACACACACACACACACACACACACACACATATATATATATATATATATATATATATATATATATATATATATACCGTATATATATATATATATGTGTGTGTGTGCGTGTGTGTGAGTGTGTGTGTGTTTGTGCGTGTTTAAGATTGTTAACTCCAAATTTGAACAGCTATAATTATAAGTGAAAAAAAAACACATATAACATTTTTTTTATATTAATATTACACATATAGTCTTAAATAATACTACGTATATCATTTCAAACAATACTGGAAAGTTATACGGAGAGGAGAAAATGGGAGTTGGTTCAGGTTTAAAAGCCAATTTTCTCCCTCCGACAGCTATCATGGGAGATATTTTAGAGTTTCTATTGCATCCTAATATCTCTTATCAGAAAGTGCACCCGATGATTTCCGTTGTTTTGGGAAAAAGAGCTGCCCGATTTTAGTTTTATATTGGACTGGAATGTCCCAATCGTGAGAGAACGGATCGTTGAAAAATATTTTCACCTCGTATTGACGATCATTTAAAGGAATATTAGTACCAATGTTATCATGACGATGACAATAATAAGTTAACTTTTTACAATAGATTATATGTCTCCAAAACCGGTGGGATAAACAGCTTAAATCAGTATTATGTCGTTTTGCCATTACTCTTATCATATACCTTTGTAAAAGCAAAACTGGGAAAATAAAGGTAGACGTCATTAGTTGTAACAATAGCAATTTGGCTTATGTGGGGGAAACACGAAGAAATCCTGATAAACTTCATACCAACTGTGGCTGGAAGAATATTTTAATGCTTTAAGCAAGGTAAATGCCAGCAATGCTGTCAGAAAAAGTAAGTTCCCCAGGTTTGTCAGGGAGGTTAATACTCCGGGCATTATTTCTTGGAATGATGGAGGGCTAAACATCTGACCTTGGTGACCTGCAACCGGGATCTACGACCCTATTGACCAGCAGATGTGTATCATAACCTCCAAAAATCAGAGAGGTCAAGTATTAAGGTAAAATAATAGAAACCTCATGTAAATATTCTGTCCTTATAAAAATTCTGATCTTGTTTAACGATTGTAAGAGTATTTTTAACAATAAATATACCAAGATCTACACACAAGAAAAGGTTCTTATTTTATCATCATCTTTAAATAATTTTATTGTTTTCGTAGTATTCATTTTTTATGATGATGATTATTATTATAATCGTGTGCAGATTATCAGATAACGAGACATGCCTGGATATTCTTTTTTTCATTAGAAAACCGAAAAATCGGAAGCTTTTTTTAAGTTTTTGAATAATATTTTTTATGATAAAACTTAAAGTTAAAAACAGGTCTAAATGGCTACATTACGGAAGGATATTGTTATTGTATTACATTATTTGAATACATTCTGCTATCCGTCTTTCATTTTTAAAGAATACGTACAGCACTCTTTTTTTGTGTGTCTCCTCCTTAGATATTACAGCTAATCAAGGATATTTTGTAGAAATAAAACTAAGCTGCAAATAACTTATTCAATGATGCCCCATTTCGTATACGTTTCGCACCAAATATGGTAACGTGCTGGTCTCGTAATCTCGGGAGGTGGCGTTCACTCCCCACGTCAGGGGCGAATAGTGTGGCGTGTACCAGTGTTACCACCATGAGTGACTCCATGGTGGGGAGTCGGGGTTATCCGGCTGACGTTCACCCGAGAGACATTAGCCTGGGTAGGGCTGAAACTGCTGACTTTGACTTTAATTTTGACGATTTAGAATATCGTTATTAATCAGATTTAGAGATCTACAACCATTAAATGATGCCACCCTACCATGAGGTACATTATAACAACATCCCAAGCCATTACAAGGCAACATAGAAGGTTGTAACTCTTCTAATCACCACGTTATTAGTCCTCAGACTGACTTAATGGTTGCCATCGGTCCCAAGAACGGGCATTAAAGCCTGCGAGAGTTCAGGTGCCAAGTGACTATTAAAGTAAACTTTACTCCACGATCTCTCCTCATTTTATTTGAGGTTTGTGATTTAAAATAATAGCAAAAAAAAGTGTAAATTTACACAAATGAAGAAATCAAATGGAAGAAAAATGCCCAGATGACAATGAAGATTCGAATTGTATACTCGGATTTTCACCTCCATCCCTGGCATGCGAGCATTGGCAGCTTCTACCTACATGTCTACTTTCAGAAGGATTTACTTAAAAATCCCTCGAGTTATATTTCTCTATGAGCTGACTTTCAGTTTTATGTAAAACAAAACTATTGAAATGGTTTTGTCTATCCGTCCGCACTTTTTCTGTCTGCCCTCAGATCTTAGAAACTACTGAAGCTAGAGGGCTGCAATTTGGTATGTTGATCATCCAACTTCCGGTCATCAAACACACTAAATTATAGTCCTCTAGCCTCAGTAGTTTTTATTTCATTAAGGTTAAAGTTAGCCAGGATTTTGCGTCTGACACCACGGCCGGCTGAGAGTTTCATGGGTCCTGGCTCATACAGGATTTACAACAAGACCACCGAAATATAGATCTATTTCCGATGGTCTTGATAATACGCTTTACAGAAAACTCGATTGCGCCGAAGAAACTGGGTGCATTTTCTTTTACTATTTCATCTATTTTATACGAGTAAATCTGAAACAAAGATAAAACTTCTCTAGAAGGCGTAAAAGCGAGAAAAACATATCCCAATTAAATGAAAAGGTTTCTTCACGAACCAATCTTCCCATTAAACACGAAGTTAAGAAAATGAAAAGAGGATTGATTTTATCATTATTTTTCTAGGTGCGATGACTTTCATTGAAATTTACAAGTAAACGAAAGCCTAAGCTGATGCCCTATTATTAAAGCATTGCTATCAAAATATGAAAGAAGTACATATTTTATTTACTGGCGGCAATACTGTTTCTCCCCTTTGGATGATCAAACATTAAAAGTCAGCTTTGGCACCATCAAGTTCAGTTTTAAAAACGCAATTATATAAGATATCTTTATTTCACACTTTTAACAGAATATGATTTATTTACTTATTGCCGCGTCTCTTTTTTTTTAAATGTGACAGCTACTGTTATTTTTCATAAGCTTTTCAGGATTACGATTATTTTGAGCTATTTAACAAGATCTAATGGAGTTCAAGATTCAGTTATGGATGTGGCATGTATCAATAGGGTTTATCAGTATTTTTGTTTGTTTACCTCCTCTCTCTCTCTCTCTCTCTCTCTCTCTCTCTCGTATACTAACACAAAGTAAAAACATTTTAAAGTGTGAAATCAGCGAACGGAAACACACGCAAGCATATAATTGTTGCCATACTGTTGAACCAAAAAAAAAAAATGTTTATTTCATTCATACTGAAAAGTTTCCAGATGTAACAGCTGGTTTATTTGATTATCTGTGTAACTTTTCCGACAAATTTAGTGTTTTTCTCTGAAGTTCCAAACCTGGGAGGCTCTGATACCTGTTGCACGAGAGATACCACAAATAATAAAGGTGCAAAAGAGTTATGACAATCGCAGTCAACCAGTGAGCTTTTAAAGATGACACTTTCAGTGGTCTATGAGTATGGAAAAAATACAAACGTCCAGACATGAAAGCTATTGTATACATTACCTAACGAAATCTTTTCCATACAAGAGCTTTAGGAAATGTGAACAAATAGCGTTTGCGCTAACTTCATGAATAGTATTTATTTGTCAGCTGTCTTGCATAAGTGCTTCCAGAAGAAAGAATCGCAGGGGGAAATTGTCTAAAAAAAATTATTTTTATAGCAATCGGCATGAACCTCTATGTTATTAGTAAAATAATTTCGCTCCCACTGCATAACATTGGTGGTGCTCTCTAGAATAAAGTGCTAAAGGAATGTTCCTTGGGATTATTAGCTGCCATTGTAGAGTCTGAACTCATTTTTCGTAAATCACACAATGAATAACAAGAGTCATTATAGAATGTCATCATGCTGTGGTAATCCTTTATAGACTTTATCAAGGTCAACCAATCCTCAAGATTTTAGGTGGCATTGTATGCATTATATACAACAAAATGCGTTTAGGTTTTATAAACTTTATACAGATAGAACAAGGGACAGGAATTACCACTGCTTTCGCAAATGTAACCAGTCGGATTAAATTTTCTCATCAGAAACTTCAGAGCTGATAAAAAGCAGTGCTCTATAAACTAGACATGTTATTTCAACGATTCATGCTTGCACGAATCAACACATTCGTCTCAGTAACTTCCACAACATGACTGATGTTGGCAGTTGCTCCTTTGCGTAAAAGTAATATATGCATTACTGTTTAGCGGGAACTACACTTAAATTAACACATCGTTCAGTTCCAAAGTGCAAAATGCTTTTCACTCTGAAGATCAGTCTGGGACTAAGCTTAACCATTGAAAATATTGTTATGAGATATCTAACTTACTATGTGAAAAAGAAACCTTCAAGAGCAACATACATAAACAGTGCAACAATTGGAACTAAAAATGGTCGGATTTTTGTGCTGACTCCAAAGGGGCGCACGTACTGCTGCTTTTAGGGGATATTTTGGAATCCATGGGAATGTATATTGGTGTGAGGGATACAAATATGATATCGAATTAGACTATTTATCCGGAAGTACGAGTTGTAAGGAATGTAACATATAAAATAGAAGGTACGTAATTAATGTATTTTGAATGTGTAACAATGATCGATAATATTTCACAAATGAAGCTCTATCTAGGACCATTTTACAGGAAAAAATATAAAATTAGGGAGTGTTCTTGGATAGGAAAAAGATCTACTTTTAGTTTTGTAAGTTCTTCTGCTAAATTATGAATCTCTGTAAGGAGGTTTACACTCTGGTTTGGCAGATGTATTGATGTTGAGGTCTTAAAATACCTTAGGCAGGAACCTTTTTCATGTACGAAGGGAAGATGTATTAAACTTCCCACTATAGGCAACCTTTCATTTTTAGTTCTCAAATTTTATCTAATTATCTGTGTATATTCCCTGTTATGATATCTATAAGAAATATCCAATTTAATCCGTATGCTTTTATAACATGCCAAAAAATTCTGATATCGAGAAGAGTTGTACTTTAATTAACTCTTGGAGAAATTTAGACACCTCGCCATAATCAAGAGTCTATTCGATGTTTCCAAATTTGGACTGATGATAACATTTGGTTCATGCTCAAATACTGTAGGAATCCCTAAATTATTATAAACAACAACTACTACTAAAATCTAATAAGTAGTCAGTTTTACGAAAGTAGAGAATAACACCTACCCATTCAGCAAATATCTGACCAGTTATTGTATCAATATTAAGATTAAAAGTTATTATGTTTGACAATGTTCATGTCAATGTGTGAATTGCAAATAGTAAAGATTTAGGGAAATAAGAAGAATTTACATATTATCTGCAAACATCTAATTTAGGATTTCATTGATCTGCCCAAGTCTTTTTGTTCTGGACATGCCTTGCACCTTTATTTATTTGCAACTTGGTAGTTTATACATAAGAGATATTCTACTGTATATTCATGGTTGTTTGTTAGCTTACCTGCTCTGTGAAACATTTATTTACCAGTCGTCCAGATGCTCTGCGCATTAGTGATGTTGTCATCAATAAGTTTAACCGCTTGCATTTTGTGTCGCCGTATCATTTATTCGTTACATTATATTAATGGAGCTGTAATTTTGATCAGCAAGTAAGGTTATTACATCAGTTAATTTTATTGTTATTTAGTTACTTATTTATTTATGAATTTACAAAAAACTTAAGAATTATCTATCATGTAATTACTTAGGAGTCGGAAGTAATTCTCTTGTATTTATTTTGTAATTCATTACATTTGGCAATGAATTAGGGCCATTCCATTTATCTAACATATACACAGTTACACATAAAAAGAAATTTCAGCTCGCATTAATTCCTCTACTTGCTGATTTATAAAGTTAGAATTTCATGCGAAAATTTTATGATAATCTTCATTGGGTGGGAAATTTGAAGTTACAATGACAAGTAATTCTTGTGAATAATTATTGTAGGTTGTATACTGTAAATTACTTATTGGATAAACCTGGAAAGAGATAATATTATAACAATTCCGAAAGGAAGTATTTTGAACACAGGAAATCAATCAGTTTAAATGAAACATTAAAGTTCTGAAGGTGTTCCAGTTACAGTGACTACTCGACGTTGATTTGAATTCGATTCTCTCCTATCGCAGATTAACATCAACGGTGCATTTGACGTCTAGGCCAGTCCCCTACGACGCTCCTAATTGGCTGTTGATAGGCCCATCACAGGGCTGGAAACTCGCAGTCTCTCTCGAGAGTTCACATGAGTAGGATCTATGTTCCACCACTCCTGAGGGATACGTCTTTCAGGAGAAGTGGAACATACATCCTGCCTATGTGAACTCTCTCGAGACTGAGAGTTTCCAGCCTTGTCATTGGCTTATCAACAGCCAATCAGGAGCGTCGTAAGGGACTGGCCTAGACGTCAAATGCACCGTTGATGTGAATCTACTATAGCCTTTAAATTGCTAAGGGAGCATCGTCTTACTCTCCGATTATGTCTTCGAACTGTATAAAATGCTGTAGTTTATAGTGCTTTAAGTTACTGTTTCAGCGCTACAGTGACCAGTATAAAATAACTAGCTACTCTTCGGACATGTATTTGATTCATAAGCCTTTATTGTCCAGTTCTTAGGTACAGTTGATATGCAACGACTCCTGTGTGCATTCAAATATCTCAATACCTCTGATCAGTTTGAGGTTATATGCTACTACGATTATATGTAAAAGCTCGTCTTTGAAGTATTCTTAAATCATCATCGTGAAATTCAGCCACTCATGACTTTTTATTTCTTTCACTTCGACAAATCTCCACTCATTTGTAAGTCTCGAATTTCACAGGTTTCATCGATATAGGAATGGAAATTCCAATTTTCCTGGTGCATAAAGGAACCACACAGGCTGTCCAGGACTATTCTTACTTGATGGATGCAAAGGGGATGACCGAGCCATGTCCCTTCCATCATTATTTCATCTAAATATGGAACTACAATAATTTTTGTTTTATGGCATTATGTCTTGTATTACCCAACCATCCTATACGTAATGATGGAAGCTTTTCATTCTAATCAACAGAATCTTTTAGATATAGATTTATTGCCTTATCATAAGTCATGCCAGCACAGCAATACAAACTGTATGTTAATACGGTGCTACGTACTACGTTATTTGCTTATTTGCAAATCTTACTCAGCCAACACATATCGGATTTGCCCCTTTTAAACATTCTTTTTATTACAACGCAAGAGAACGGTATTGGAAGTCATTGTTTGTGAATATACTAACAACTCAATATTATTAAACCTTTTCCATGAAGGATTCTTTCATACCTTTGTGCAAACATCCTCATCATTATTTTCTTTTCGCCATAAATTTTTATGAAGTCCTTTCCGTCTCTACATATGATGCATTCTATTAAGCAAAAACTACGAAAAAGTCTTTTGTTGTATAGCTTCAAAAATGTTCTAGGTTTCTAAATCCTTTAGGCGAAACTCTGTCGAAATAGCTTTTACTGTTAAAGCCTGACCTTTTACCAACTCGTTTATGCAATTACTGCACTTGAGAACTGGACAAGGTGTTTAATCTGTTGAAAGTAAAGGGTCTACTTTGTTCATCCAAGTTCTCTCAGATGTGTGAATATTGAAAAATACTTGACATACAACGAAGGTTTTAACTGAAAACTATAATATTGTATATATATATATATATATATATATATATATATATATATATATATATATATATATATATATATATATATATATATAGATATATATGTATAATAATCTATATATATATATATATATATATATATATATATATTAATATACTTATTATAATATATATATATATACTATACATACTACATAAATACATGCATACATGCATACATACATACACACACATACATGTTATATAATAATATATATATTATCATATAATATATATATATTTATATATATATATATATATACACACATATATATATAAATGCATAAATAATGTTGAATTATAAATAGCTACAACAGCAGTCTGCTGCAGCTATTTTTTTCACCCTGAAAATGAATAAAGACTTATTCTTATAGAATGATAACCATTGACTTCCTATCAATCAAGAGTCACACCGTAAGAGTACTGGATAGGCGATGTGAAGTCTACTATATAGGATGGGTAGGGCCTTGTTTCCTGGAAGAAGGAATAAGTGGAGGATCGTGATGAATGGAGGTGATTAGACAGCATGGTTCGGCGAGCTTACTTTACTTAAGTTCTAACAATTATTCAATGGTGAAGGGAATCTTATAAAGTTTGGATATACTATAGCATGTATATATATATATATATATATATATATATATATATATATATATATATATGTATATATATATATATATATATATATATATACGTATATATATATATATATATATATATATATATATATATATATATATATATATATATACATATATAAGTAGGTATATAGACATATGTATAGATAGATAGATAAACAGATAGAAATTAAAAAGTTTCAGTATTAGTAAAATAAAAATGAGAGAATAAAGAAGACAGATTATTATTATTATTATTATTATTATTATTATTATTATTTTATTATTATTATTATTTTATTATTATTATTATTGCTGCTGTTGTTGTTATTTCTTATGCTCTATTTAAATTTACACCCTTGCTAACCATCTTCCACTCCCACTTTAAAGTTACGACCACTCTTTCTATATTACTTAATTCCACGCTAATGAGGCTGTAAAAAATTAAGTAGTTTAAAACGCGATAAGACATCTCAGTTAACATGTCAATTCAAAGAAGAATATTAATACTATTTCACTTGTCTATTAGTTCCTATAGTAAGTTACTATGTTAAAGCCTCAGTGGAACTGTTATAGGCAGGAATGGCTGCGTGCGTGCTCTTGCATGAGGATAGCATCTGCGCCCCCCCAAAAAATATTAGATCTTGATTAGAATTGGTTTGAGAGAGAGAGAGAGAGAGAGAGAGAGAGAGAGAGAGAGAGAGAGAGAGAGAGAGAGAGAGAGAGAGAGAGAGAATTTGTACCAGGCAAAATCGCCGATTTTGGCCAAGGTAAAATTCTATGCGTCTTAACCGAAGATTTCCGACATACGTCGTCTCCAGGTGCAATGACCTTTGAGATGATCTGAATGTCTTTAGTGCAGTGCAGTTTACTAATCCTTACGTACAGTTCGACAGACATCTAGTGTTTTTTTATTCTATTATCTATCCTTTTTTCTGCTTATCAACAGTCATACAGCGCGGCGAAGATGTGGAAATGAAAGAGAAACAGAGGAGCAGGTTCAGAGAGAAGACGAAGCAGGACCGGGAAGATCTTACGGGATGCCTGAGCGCTCGGCATGTTGTGATTAAGGATCGATGTCACCACATTCGATAACCAGAATAAAAACTGGTCTTGAACGAGACGCTTTTTTTGCCAATCGTATCCAACAATGGTTCTCATTGAAGGTTTTTGTTTTGTTTTGGTTCCCTACATACCATCCTAATGACACTGATAATTGCTAAAGGTCGTTAGCAGTTGTAAAATCGGCATGAACTCGGTTTGTTACTTTGTGATATATAAAGAAGATTTTCTTGTAGGATGTCATCTTCAAAGCATGCTCGGCCTTATTAGTCTCCGGGCTATCAGCAGATGAAACCCCCTTTATTTCTTTCATATCCAAGTCTTTTTTTCATTAATATACAGGCATATATTCGTAGAGTTTTAGAGGCAAGCAATTCATGTTACAGGAAGTATGAAAATGAAATTGTTATTCAAGGTGATCATGTTATTCGTAACTCCTGTCGTCACTTCACAATCGTTTTAGACAAAGAATTCTTATTTCATTCCTTTTAGTGAACTTAAATAGTGAATTCGAATGTGCGCTCACCTAAAAGTTCATGAATTAGAAAATGTGCTTGGTTCTCGTAAAGATCAACTCATGTCTTGAAAGCATTATTTCTTTTTAACCGTCAGTTCTAAAGGTGTTTTGTTATAGATTTATGACAAAATCTATTTCATCATTCTGCTAAATTACAATTACAAGACGGCGAATGAAAAAGAACAAAAATATTACACTTTTTAATCTACTACGACTACAGGCAAAAGCACATGACTAATGCATTGCTATAAATTCCAGTGAAGTTACTTTGATGTACTGGCACATAGAAAGTGCTCGTGGAAGTTATATATATATATATATATATATATATATATATATGTATATATATATATATATATATATATATATATATATATATATATATATATATATACACGTATATATCACACACACACACACACACACACATATATATATATATATATATATATATATATATATATATATATATATATATATATATATGTGTGTGTGTGTGTGTGTGTGTGTGTGTAAGTGTGTGTATACGTGTGTGTATGGATATATAATTGAATCACGAAAATATGGAACGTGATGAATATATAAATAAAGACAAAATCCAAGAAGGAAACTGAAACAATGGAGTACTACTACGAGGCCTTTCGACTTCTCGTCCTCTACTAAGCAGACTGATATAAGTATGAAAAATAAGTTTACAAAGAAAGTTAGAATACATCACAGATGGGGATTACTAAGGAAAATATGTACCTGGAATCAAACACAGCTGAAAAATTAGTAGACCTACCCAAAACAGGGGTAAAATTCACGAAGTTTACAAATTAATAAGCAGGGACAAGACAATTAAAAGGTTATAAAAGGAGGGGACTGATGACCAAAACATTTTCTTTATAAAAGAACGATTCAGTAAATCTCATTTTGGTAAACAATGAAAATGTTTGTAAACACACATATACATAGAAAATATTTATAAGGTAACTAAATTGTACTTAAGTCAGTGATTTTATCTTTAAGCTCATTCCTAAACATTTTATCAATACAAGCGTCCAAATAATACAAGTCAGAGATAAGGGTAAAATTACAATTGGAAGTAAATTGTACAATAGCGGGTGTCCTCACACAGAAACGTAACAGAAAACAAAAAAGTCTTATTGATAGCAATGATTGGACTCATAGCACGTCATGATTGAAAGCAAATAAATGAAAATGTTGTCAGTGCTCTCGGATATGGTTTATCTCTCTATATCGAGTAGACCCTCCGCTTTAACTATTGCGTCGTCTCTAAGTAAAACGAAAAATGTTATGAACTTCCTCAAAATCATGACATAATTGAAAGTATTGTTTATGGAGCTTCCAATGTTAGTCATGAAATAACTTTCCTGCTCGCTATAAGAAAAGTTGACAGATCTTAAAAAAGACAATACAATCCTAATCACAAAAGCTGATAAGTCAAAATAGTATCGTCATTTTAAATAAAGCCGGCTACATACCACGTATACAAGGCCTACTGGATGAATATGACTTACAAAAAAAGAATAAAAAAAATAATCCCCTCGATCAAGTCATAAAAAATTTAAATATCAAAGTGAAAAAATCCTTACTTGTAAAAACGCAAAAAGAGAATAATCCTATGCGGCCTACTATCAGTACTGATGGATCAATATCATATAAACGCTCGAAATATACATTACAAAGCTCTTGTTCCCGTTATTTGGAACTATCTCCGATTCTTACATTTATAATTCTCTTGATTTAGTTGATAAATTAAAGAAAACGTGGTAAAGTAATTAGCCTGGAAGAGTACGCGTTAGCAAAAAAATTGATAAAAGGTCTCGTTCGTATACATACATAGTTTAGAGGAGAGAACTGGTTGGATGTTTATAAAAGCTTCATTTTGTGGAAGCGAAAGGGTCGGTTGTAGCCGAAGGGTTGGAAACGTAGCTGTAAATGTAATTAAAACATGACTTTGATAGGTTTAGGTGATATCACATCAGAAGAGAAGGATTAGATATAACGCAGCGGATGAGTCGGTTGTCAAATTAGATGGAGTTGTACAAACAACGAAGAAAAAAAAATGCGAGCGTCGAGAGAAATAACAGTTATTTTTGAAAAATAAACGTATTCTAGGAATCTAGGGTTCAGAATTACTCATAATACTAGGTCAGGTGTCACGTGGGGCTGTAAAAGAAAAAAAAACGCACACAAGAAAAGTAAGAGATGAACCTAAGTTTCTTTGGCGTTAGCCACGGCCCGGTGGTGGACTGCGTTGTTGGTACCTATAGCAGTGCCAGATGCATGATCATGGCTAACTCTAACCTGAAATAAAATACAAGCTACTGAAGCTGGAGGGCTCCAGTTTCGGTGAATGTGTGTATGTGTGTGCGATGATTGGAGGGTGGACGATCAACATACTAATTTGCAGGCCTCTAGCCTCAGTAGTTTTGAAGTTCTGCTGGCGGACAGAAAACGTGAGGAGAGACAGACGAATAACCATCTCACTAGTTCGCTTTTACATAAAACTAAGAAAGCAGGAAGTCTGAAATGGGAAGGAGAGTGTAGGCTCAGACAAAGAAAGTGCAAATCAAGTGCTTTTACTGAAGAAAGTTGGGAGAAGCTTGAAAGTTAAGGTAAAAATATGTATGTAATATCACTTAGGCCTCAGAGATGATAATAAATGGATGGAGAGGCATTGTGGAGTATAATGAGGAAGTATGATATAGAAAATAAGCTGGTGCGAGTAAATAAAAGGATGTTACGGTGGAAGCAAAGAATATGTGAGAATGTGTAGACAGGAGATGGAGTGATTAATTTAGAAAATGATGTGACACATTGATTGCAATATCTTTAAGAAGAGACGCCCGAAGAGGAAGGCCCCAGGGTAGAGGCACAAAGTTATAGGATGCGAAAGGTAACATTAAGGGAGTGATAATGATGTCTGCAGATGGTACACTACTGATTGCGCGACAGAGCAGAAAATAATGAAAGAGTGTGTATGGAAGACGGGAGTTGAGAGTAAACTTTAGCGAGAATAATGTTATACAAGTACATAAACAAGGGAGACAGCAATGGATGTTAGTATAGCGAGACCCGGAGTGTCTGTGGAAGGCAAAGTAGAAATGTATGAAGAGATCCTTCAGTTAACCTTCTGTTGTTAAATCGAGATGTGGGTTTTTAATGAGACAGAGAAAAGAGTATGAAGCTGTTGAGACGAATTCGTATAGTATGTATAACACGAAAGGTACTGAAATTGTTTGAGATGCGGAGATAGGAAGAAGAGGTGAACAATTAAGTTTAGGTGGCGAATGAAGTGTACTGGAGGACTATACGTTGGTGAGGATCGTATGATATCAAGGAATTACGAGGAACGATAAGAGGAACACATAAAAGGTGCTAAATAGATGGCATAACTGAAATATTTGGGAATTAGGGCGAGAGTACTTGGAAAGTAGAGATGAGTACAGCAGTTTTTGTAGTGGTGGTCAATGTAATCTTGAAGATCCTTCTGAGCAAATAAGTGAGACGGCTAATGTTGTGGAAGTTTTGCTTTTAAGAATGCCAAGGGTGCGCAAGTATATACACACATGTATGTATGTATGTAGACACACACATACGTATATATATGTGTGTATATATATATTATATATATATATGTGTGTGTATATATATATATATATATATATATATATATATATATATATATATATATATATATATATATATATATACATATATGTGTGTGCTGTGTGCGTGTGTGAGTGTGAATGTGTGTGTGCGTGTAAGTGTGTATGTGCCTAATTTTTATAACCTACCTCATTAGAGGAGGCTTCAAAAGAATTTAAAAAATATATCAAAAATGCTAAAACATGCTGATATGAAGACACCTTGCCTTATTTTCCAGAATATTCAAAGCCTCTTTGTTAAAAAAGATGGAGTTGAAATAAAAGAACTTGAATCACTGGAGCAGAATCTTCCAAGATACAGTATTTGGCAATTTAAAACTGCGTAATATGGTGAGCCAGGTGCGCTACCATTGTAGCAAATGCTTTTATTGGAAAAGGTTTTTTTTTTTTTTTTTTTTTTTTTTTTTTACTCCCGGGGACAACCTTAAAGTTCATAGGCTATTTCTTGTTACCATCGTAGTCTCACTATGAATAAGTTACAAGAAATCAAGGTTTCTGACTATGCTTCACGCGGATGCAACATAGTTCAATCGCTGATTCATGTGGCTTGGTAGCATTATTATCGTGACTGGAACTTCATTGAGTGACTAAATTACCGACCTTATCCCATAATCCAGTTGTACAGGTGAATGATGCTATAAACAGCGAGAGTATTTTTCAGCGAATATTGCAAATGCCGCGTATTGAAGACAATGATAATTTACCCATTATGAATTATATATATATATATATATATATATATATATATATATATATATATATATATATATATATATATATATATATATATATATTATATATATATATATATATATATATATATATATAGTAGTATATAAAAGGAATATCATTGAATCTTCTTTCAAGTGAAATAATGGAAATGTTCTAAATTTAAGTCCTGGTTTATTTAAGCTCGATGCCTTCATAATGGAAAAAAGTTGTAAATAACTATAAGCAACAAAATTAATATATTCAGTTTTTACATGTTTCGGACTATGTGGATACGTTGTAGTTTCTGTTAGATTAAATCTATGTTTAAGTTTGTGACCGTGTGATATTCGATAATCCTGGATTATCTCTGATTTTTACCCTTTTGACAATTAACCATCTGGTATTCTTGATCTTTTTGTTTACCTGATAATTTTCTTTCCAACTGTATTTCATTCGTTCCTTAACAATGTTTCAGTAAGGACGAAAGCGCTGGATTTCTGCCTAATTATTTTCTGTGGTATTCGTTATATATATAATCTATATATATATATATATATATATATATATATATATATATATATATATATATTATATATATATATATATATACATATATGTGTGTGCGTGTGTGTGTGTGTGTATTATTGCCTGCACCGTTTTACATCATAATTTGGATGCAAATGAAAATCACGATTTTCATTATAATTCTCTCACACTGGAATGTGTAGCTTCAATGAATATGTTACCGTAAGAAGATACAATGTCTGTTTGTAAAACATATTTTCCTTATTGCTCTGTATGGTGGGCGAAGAGTTGTTTGGGTTGAATGATCGAAAATCTCCTTTTTTATGAAATAATTACAAATAGAATCCTCGAAAAACCTATGAAATTGTTTGTTTAGCGCGACTTCCAGATATAGCGTCTTGATATGTATTATTTGGGTCGTCGTCAAAGAAGTTTGTTATTAAAAACTCTAAAACAGGGAAAAATATCAGAACTTTTTAGCAGTGAAATTAAAAATAATTTCATCCACTCTAAGGCATTTGTATGCCTGTCATTACAGCTTTTCTCAATTTGTGGTACCAGAAAATACACCTGCGGTTTGAATAAATTTTGAAACCAAACGTCTTATATGAAGAACGAAGGACTTTATATGTTATTCGCGAAATACACTCAAGTGATCTTACTAAATTTTAAGTTATTTTTATAGTAATAATAATCGAATGGGCAATCATCTTATAATTGTTGAAGTGGCAACCCTTTAGATTAATTATTTAAGCAACATTAAAAGAAAAGTTTACGAATCGTTGATTCATTCTGAATCAGACTGAAAAAAAAAAAAATTCTGCCTTTCCTACCTTTGTGCCTTTGTGCTCATACAGTTTCGTCAACGACAGCCAGAAGAACAGAACACGGAATTCAAATGCATTTCGAAAATACTGTAAAAATTGTTTCTAACATTAGAATAACCCTTCCTATATACACTATCTTAACACTAGTAGCCTTAAAGATGACGTAGCAGATGGGTTTGGATGTAATAAAAAAAGAATAAAAAACTCTATCGTAATCAGAATTGGTCGTTTTTCCGTTAGAAACCCTGTATTCAGGAAATGTGGACTATCATACAAATATGTGCTACTCGTTATGCATCCATATTTCTGCTAGTGAAAAAAAAGAAAAAAAAAAGGCAACCAGTCTTAATGGCGGCGTTATTGTTAGTTCTAATTTTATGTTCAAAAAAGTCTTTGATGCTATTTAAAACAAGTAATGTTACCTTTGCTGTTTTTTTTATTTTTGCTTTTACATTATACAAAACTATGTACATGTTCACATTCGTATATTGCTTGACTAGCTCGTCTTTGTCCATTGCTTAAAAAGAATATAGATTTCCTTTGAATTACCTATACTTCTTTGACTAGTACATATTGTCATTCAATTCTTTATAGTTTAAGACGTTAATTATCTTAGAGGATAGTCCCATGAGACTGTGCTCATGCTGAATGAAAATAAAAATACACAAACTTCAATCTCAGCAAAATATGACTTGCTTGGTTTTTTCATATGAATATTGCACACAAAAATTAAAAGAGAAAAGAATTTATGAACAATCATTACAAATAAAGCCGTCAATAGTCATAAAAGAATTCTGCTTTATCCTATCATCTGTCATTTGCAAGGGACACCCACCCCCCCACGGCCATTCCCCTCCTCCCCGCCACCAATTAAAAAAATCCGGTGCTTTCTTTAAAAACAATGAAATTTACACAGATAAAGTGACATTCACTGTGCACGTGAGAAGCCAAAATAATAGCTATGGCGTTGATTGTACTGCATAGGAATCGAGCGTTGGTTTTCATATAAAACGCACCCAGCTAAGATCAACGAACTCGAATGAACGAACGTGGATACGTAGCAGTATCGACGTATATTTCTAACACTTCATTTATGGATGTTAAAAATGGATCTTATCAAGTTCATAGTTCATAGTTTCCTGTATTATGTAATTCATGGTAAGTCATGGCTTTCCAGTTCTATAAAATGTTAATGTAATGTAACATACATTATCTTAATATTAAACTAAAATGATATATCCACTTTAGAAAATGAGAAACTCATTAAGAAACTTTATAGTAATAAATAAAATAAAAAAGAGAGATGTTCATATGAATATAAAATCATGATTGCTAATGATAAAACATAGGTTAACATAAACTGGGTCTGCAACACAGAATCAGTGTCTCTTGTTTGCTTAAAACCAAGAATAATGTAAGCAATTTAATAGTTATTTTATTTCCAACACCCGCACCACCCCCTGATCTCACATTCATATTATGTGAATACATGCTTGTATAGCAAAAAACTTCTTATTCTGTAAGCACTGAAGTAAATATTCAAAAAGAAAAGAGCGCTTGTTTAATTGACAGCATACAGGAGAGAATATAAGAATAAATTTCACTGTCTGCAGTTCCTTTGTTTTGTTTTCTCTCTCTCTCTCTCTCTCTCTCTCTCCTCTCTCTCTCTCTCTCTCTCTCTATGGCTCCTTTAGTAACGACATTCGTTTCAAGGTAAATGATAGGGACGTAGGGACGAGGGACAGCGGGTAAATAAACAAAGCCCTGCAGAGGCAGGCGGCCTTTTCCTTGACGAGAGCTATATTGACTTAGGTTGGGATTGTGGCTAAGCCCCACGAAAGACTCGCGCTCACCAGGCACACAACAAAGTCTTGACACTTTGCAACATCGTTTGTCGGAACACATTACTGCAAATTGGAAAAGGGACCTGGAAATAGTTCAAGACGAGGGGAGCGAGGCAGAAAAATTGGACGAGGCGCGGAGGAAGCAGAAAATTAACACAGAGGCAAAAATGGTGGCGATGCAGTGTCGACTTAAATGGGATGTTTGTTTTAGAAGCTTCTTAAGGTAGTCTCAGTTCGGCCAAAATGTAGCGTTTAACTTAGTAAACGATGGAGATTACACTTTTAAACTCAAGGCAAGGTTTCAGGTCGAATATAATTGTAAATAGGGACTTCTATTTGATATATTTATTATAACCAGAGATAAATCTCAGTATTTTTCTTATGGTGTAGTGAACCCTTTCCCTGCCTGAGGGAGATTTCGAAACCCATGATATACAAATAAAAATAAAAGGCTGAAAGTCTTTTTGTCTTGTAGTGATGTTTGTATAACGAATAACTAGCCGATTCAGAAAAATAAATAAATCGTATTTTCATTTTGGTTATCGTAAAAATTTTGTCAAAGTCAAATTGTTAGATACTTGCCAGAATACCTGCGAATTATCAAGCAACAGTCAAGTTTAGAGAAGAGACATAATGGGTAAGAGTTGCTACAGGATAGAATGACGAGTATGGAATGTTATTGATATTCGCAAAATAATAATAATAATAATAATAATAATAATAATAATAATTTAATAATAATAATAATAATAATAATAATAATAATAATAATAATAATAATAATAATAATAATAATAATAATAAAATAATAATAATAATAATAATAAAATAAACATTTGTTTATTAAAATGCACTAAAAAATTAAACATAATTTTTTTACAATTTCCTTACAATTAATCATATAATAATCATAATAATAATAATATATAATAATAATAATAATAAAATAAACATTATTTTATTAAAATGCACAAAAAAATTGAAGATAATTTTTTACAATTTTCTTATATATACATATTTTTTCATTTCTTGCAGCATTCCCTTCCATGTTTGGCGCCCATGCTTTTATTTTTGTAGTCATGATTAATTCTAAGAAAATCCTGGTGTTTCAAAAAATTACCTTGCTCTTTTTAGTACATATAATGAAATCTGGTTTCAATTTTTCTTTTATTTTATACTTCTTGGTTTTTTACAGAAACGCTAATCAATTTATGATTGTAGCTAACAAAATTGATGTCCTATCGAGCACAAGAAGGTTTGGAAAATCCGCAAAGTTATTAACTTATCCACAAGTTATAACCCAAACAGACAGACAGGAGGTCAGACAGAAAGACAGACAAACAGACAGGCACTGAAGTCTAGTGAAATAAAAGCATGTGGAAATGTGCACATGTGCACTCATGTACGCGCACAGTTGCATTTTATACAGACAAATATGTGATTAACTTATGTCACCTTGGAAAATTCTGTCAAATATCAAACATTTATAATATAATCATCATGTCATCCATTACAGAATTTTAATCCAGCATCCGTAACTATCACCTGTCACACCGT
>NC_061089.1:9719633-9724633 GCF_015104395.2 Macrobrachium nipponense
CTAAACAGAAACGCAGTGATCCGGTCAACCAGTCAGAGCAGTAAAAAACAAATTAACTTTCAGCACATATTATCAAAGCATTCAGCTGACCTCAAAACCTTTTCTCTGTACCCATACAGTCACTTCATATTAACATTGCAGTGTTCAAGTATTTTCTAAACAGGAAATAATCTACTAGTTAGAGCAGAATGGCAGATGTTTGGCCGTCATGTGCAAATGACTGGAGAACACAACAACGTCAAGAAGGTACGTTCCACCTGCAGGGGATGAGACCAAAGATCTGACCAATCAAGCATTCAGATCTCTCATGGGATTGCGCTGATTGCGTTTAGGAATTCAATCAGTGGCAGCAGTGTTTTCCTCAAGCCCCAGCCAGTCACACTGGGCATATGGCCAATTCCCAACGACCCATGTCCACAAAAAGGTTGATGGAAATTTCAGTTGCCTGTACATGCAGCTGTTGGAGCATATCTTCGTTTAACCTGACCACTGAGCTGATTAACAGCTCTCCTAGGACCGACCCAAAAGATTAGATTTTTATTTACATGGCTAGGAATCAGCTTATTGTGGGATCCGAACCACATTATATCGAGAAATTAATTTCTAATCACCAGAAATACATTCCTCTGATTACACATTGGCGGCAACGGAGAGCGAACTTGGGCTACCAGATTGGCAGGCCTGTATGCAACCGACTCGTCCAGTGAGGAACTTACAGCTGTCGAAGGTCGCCAACCTCCTTTCGATTGATTTGGTCACGGGGAGGAACCTGATGTAGCCCGACTTTCTTCTTTGTGCCTAATTAGGCCATAAGGAGGGCACTTGTGATCACTAGGTGGTCATTAGTGTGATCACCTTCTGGAGGGCTCCCTGTGGCCAATCAGTTTGCAGCCGATAACCGAGTGGATGAAACAGGTTGACAGTGGTTGCTAACCTGTTTGCACCTGTCATTGAATGTAATGGGCGACTGGTTAGCAACTGATTATCGATGTCTCAGCTGCTGGTTAGTCACTGAAAGGCGAGTGACTCCCTACATTGCCAACCAGTTACGGGATGCTAGCGGTCACCATAGTGATTGTGATTGGTTATGGTACTGGCCACCCACCTCTCGAGTATAAGGTGGCAACTGGTTGCTTGTGGCAACTGCAGTCACTTTTCTAAACTGGTTGGCGACAAGATATACAGAGTCGCACTTCACACCATTAATACCGTTGTATTAACATTCGTGGCCTCACTTATTTAACCGATGGCTTTATTTCACAAAGGAAACAACAAAAAGAGATGCCTTTAAGTATTGTAGCACTAATTTACAAGGAAACTTACTTAAGAATATATTTTTCATATCTCCTCTTAATAAGCGGATGTGCAAGTTTTGTTAACTGAACAGTTAACATTGTTTCATGAAAAGCAACGCCTTCGATATGTATTACCATAGCTATTCCCTTTATAACACTAAAGTATGACGCAAATTGATATAATACCTAATTTGGTCATAATCCTCGGGAAAAATATGTCACTGGAAAAATTTTAAATATCATGATAAGCCTGTGTGTGTGTGTGTGTATGTGAGTGGTCAATAGCCAATCAAGGATTTTTATATGAATAGGTTGTTGGTCTCCAACCTTCTGGTGACTGATAGGTCAAAATTTGATCTCTGGTTACGATTGTCAACAACCATCAAAGACCATCAACAGATGGGTAGGTGGTGATCGCCATCTAGTTAAAAACAGTAATGGTAGCTAACTTACTACGTCCTGTGCACACCCAGTACTCAGCTACCGAACGATGAGTATCTTACTGGTGGCAGACCAAAGAGAGACTGTAGTGTTCCAAACCTACTTAGTCTCTCTGGGCAGGGCAAGGATTGGGAATAGCGCTTCTATTTCAAATGTTCCCAATCAATTTGGGTGGTGTCTGAATACACTGCAGACCTAGCACGTGTTCGATTTTCTTTTCATCACTAAGACTTCGCAATATTTTACACTAGGTAACGATTTAAACGTTTTCTTTTTTCTTTAAACGTAGCACTGATTTTGAGTTACAAAGGTTTATGTCAAAACTAAGTTGCCCTTCCGAAAAAAAAAATACTCTGTAAACTCAAATAAAAAGGAAAAAATTCATATTCCTTAAGTATTGAGAGAGAATGAATAGACATAGGCCTAAGTGCAAAATGTCATATATATATATATATATATATATATATATATATATATTATATATATAATATATATATATATATATATATATATATATATATATATATATATATATATATATATATACATATGCGTCATCTTGTGATTTCAGTGTATTTTTATTTTATCTGATATGTAGCCAAATCCTCCGGGCAACTTACATTTCCAATTCTTGCTTATCCACATCATTTGTCATATTTTTGTCTGTGAATGGATGCTTTATTGTTGATTTATTTCCGCTATAAATTTTGTGTTATTATTGTTATTCGCGAAAAAATGGATAATATACAATGCTACTAGGCAAAGTCTTTGCAGATCCGAAGTAGTCATTGCCTCATGATGACATTCCTGACACCATGAAGATAGAGAGTATCTTCAATGCTACAAATCATTTAAATTCTTATACAATACCCCAGAGCTACCATAGCTAATTGTGTATTAACCTGGATTTTGAATAGGTCAGGCACTCAATCTACTCAGCCATTCATGAAAGATTTTACTGAAGGGAGAATATATGAAGTGTTCGTAAGATTCATTAAGTCCAAAAAGTAGTGGATTCCTTGTTAGGTATGTAAATTAAACTTAAAGGACACGTTGCATGGGAAAAGTGCAGTCTTGAGCACAAGAATTGGACCAAAGATTGTAAAAGAGGAGAGAAATCCTTCCTCCGAAATATTCTTCACGCTCAATGAAAATATAATAATTCCGAGGTAGAGCAAATTAGATATTAAAGGACATTTGTAGCTCGAATTATTTATAAGAGTCACGGTGATGTGATAATTATTCATAATATGGCTACATTCGGCAAACGTTCGAATTTGTTAACATGGTAGAGTGGGTTGGATATCGATGCTAATTACGAATACCCGAAGTTCGACGGTGATGTGTAAGGTCGGAATCGGTATAAACTTATAACCTCACTTGTTAGCTGAATCAGTAACGTCACTGACGTCTTGATTTCTTCTCTGTCCGCTGGGCGGTAGTTCGAATCCACAAGAGGACGAAATTATTATCAACTAATAAAATTCCCCTTCGGTTTACATATATGAAAATATATTAATTCCGAGGTAGGGCGAATTAGATATTAAAGGACATTTGTAGCTCGAATAATATATATATATATATATATATATATATATATATATATATATACATACTATATATATATGTATATATATATATATATATATATATATATATATATATATATAGTCATATATAAGCTGACCAACCCAGTGCTGCCTGGAAAAACTTTGAATGTCAACTGATAAACTCAAATCTCTCTTTCTCCTTCCAGATGCCCTGTACTCTCTCTCTCTCTCTCTCTCGCTCTCTCACTTCCTCTACTTCTTACTTTCCCCTTTTCTCACTTTCTCCCTTCCCTGTTAAGATAGTTGCTTCAGTTATAAAGTCCAGCATTTTTTACACTTTATATTTCACCAATTCTAACTCCCCATTCCTATTGGAGCTGAATTTTGAGTTGATGGGCATCTCTATTCATCCCTGTGACTTCAAAAACTCTTGATAAGGCACTAATATCTGTCATTATATACATTTTATTTTTTTACTCCTTCTCACATCCACTTCCTACTGGGCTGATGTTAACTCAAAAGTCATTGGGAATGTCACTTTCATCCCAGCGACCTCAAAAACTTCGGATTTGACACAAATATCTGTAGTTTTTAGTTATTTTTACGTGTCACCCCCTTCCCACCATCCCCCCTTCGTAACAGGGCTGAACTTAGAATAAAAGGACACTGGGAGCATCACCATTCATCTCTGCAGCCTTAAAAACTGTAAATTAGGCACTAACATCTGTTGTTTTTGGTTATTTTTAAATGTTATCCCCTTCCCACCCCTTTTCACCCCCTTCCTATCTGGGATGAACTTACACTTAAAGGGCATTGGGGATGTCACTATTCATCTCAGCTACCTCAAGAACTATGGATTAGATACTAATATCTGTAGTTTTTATTATTTCAACACGAATCCCCCCTTCCCACCAACTTCTGACCCGGCCGCCAACCCGCCCCGCCCCCCCTCCCCCCCTTCCAATCCTATCAAGGCTGAACTTGGACTCAAAGGGCCTTTTGAGTGTCACTATTCATTTCAGCGACCTCAAAATGTATGGATTAGAATCTAATATTTATCATTTTCAGTTATTAAATGTCTCCCTCTTCCCACCCCTTTCCAACACAACTCCCCTGGGGCTAAACTTGGACTTAAAGAGCATCAGGAGTGTCACTATTTTTCTCAGTGATCTCAAAAACTATGGATAAGATTACGATATCTGGCATTTTTATTAATTTTTACATTTGACTCCTTTTCACAATCACCAGTTTTTAATACTGATTTACATTTATATATATTATATTTAAAATCTCACCAAAATCGGTCAAGAAACTTGGATTTGCATGGCATTCATACAAACAGACATTTTTCGGTATATATATTATATATATATATATATATATATATATATATATATATATATATATATATATATATATATATATATATATATGTGTGTGTGTGTGTGTGTGTGTGTGTGTGTATATATATATATATATATATTATATATATATATATATATATATATATATATATATATATATATATATATATATATATGAGTTTGCTGTTTTGTCTGAAAGTAGGCAGGACATGCAGGTCATAAACGCCTAAAAATTGTCCTTTTAGCAGACCACAATTTAATTTTTGATCTCCTGAGTACACAAGTACACAAACCCGAACATTAGTGTTCCTGAGGGCAGCCTTTAGGTTCAATGCATTGCAGGCTGTAAA
>NC_061089.1:9729633-9734124 GCF_015104395.2 Macrobrachium nipponense
AATTGGTAAATAGATAAACAATATTATCAAAACAAGACAAAATAATATTCACTCTATGCTCGTTTTAGTATCTGCATTAATACAACCAGTAAATATGAAAGTAATTACTCTAAATTCAGACCTAGAAAAACTTAATTTCGTTTTATATAAGATCTTCGTAGATTTGAAAGAGGGACTAGAATTTTAGTAATTCTTGATAATGCTGTTTAGCTATTCTTGGTTAACCCGCTGCTTGGTTAATTTAAGACAGTTATGTCTATTCTGAGGGAAACCATTAATAGGTAAAGGCCCTTACAGGCATGACATTAGTTTCACCGGGCTTATGACCAGTTCCCGACCACTGGCAACCTAAAAAAACACCTACTGGTGGGTGTTCAGTTACCCACCATCGAGTGACTAAGCTTCCACTAGACTGAGGTTGGTCCGCCACTGGTGTTCCGTCCACCCAGAAGAATAATAGTCACCCATCACCGCCTACTTAGTTATCGATGCTCTCCAATAGGAGACGATTTGTGGCCCATTAGTCACCAAGAGTTTGGCAACCACCATGCTAGGCATTTCAAATATATTTCTGAATGCTAAGGAGAAAGCTACAGATGTATGTGGTTCTAAATACCAAGGAGAGACGTTGGCCACTGGCTGGATTTTGGTTGCCGGCAGTTGCAAGTGTTTCCCACACTGTCAACTGACCT
Source organism: Macrobrachium nipponense (assembly GCF_015104395.2). Classification (NCBI taxonomy): domain Eukaryota; kingdom Metazoa; phylum Arthropoda; class Malacostraca; order Decapoda; family Palaemonidae; genus Macrobrachium; species Macrobrachium nipponense. Next base: position 9,730,326 of record NC_061089.1, read on the forward strand.
TCAACCCAGGCCTTTACATCTCTCCTTGGTATTTGGAACCACATACATATTTAGTTTTCTCCTCATCATTCAGGAATATTTCTGAAATGTATAGCATGGTGGTTGCCAAACTCTTGATGACTAATGGGCCACAAAACACCACCCTGTTAGTGACCAGTCAGCCAAACAGTTACCCATTGCAGTTAATGACAGGTGCAAAAGTGTTCGTGACCACTGCTGACACGTTTCAACCACTTTTCCATCACCACTGGTTGACTGGCAGTAGACCATTCACCCACTAATTGTACACCCCTTACCAGCCACAAGCAACCTATTGTGATCAAGTCGGTTGACAAGAAGGATTCTGTACAGCAATGAATTCCTCATTGGAACTAAATCAATCATAAGGTCTGTGGCCTTTAGCAAACTGTCATATGATCAACAAAAAACAGTCAATGACCTTATTACGACCTGTGGCCGCAGGTGGTTAGGAGCTGGTCTTAACCCCAATGTGACTAGGGCTTTACACTAATCTTTTCACCACTTTTATACATCATATTTTTCAACCTCTCAGGTCTAACGGTTCAGCTCTGTGTCTTTCGTTTGGCTTCAGCATCTATTTCTACTTCCATATAAGAGAATGCTCCACTTCTTTCATATATTTCCACTTAGGTTTTCTAGCACACTCGATGCTTTACTTTGTAAGTGTGAGCAACCAATTAGTCGAAATCTTTGCTGTGATTTTTGTTCATATGCTAGCCAAATTTTTCAGGGAACATATTACTATCTGGTGTCATTTGAGTATGATTCTTGTTACTTTATACATACACACAATTTAAAGACGTTATTTTATCTTATATTACAAAATCTTTTAATTTGTCTCAACAATTTAGTTTCTTTACCATACATCATCAGTACCTACCACTTTACTATATCTTTTCTCACAAAATGTTCTAGGTTCAGATATTCCTTAAGTAGTTTATCCCCTAACTTTCCAACCTCCCCATGATAGGTTCTCAGAAAACACTTGGGACATACATAAAATTTTATTTAAAAAACTGTACTCTGATTTTATTTCAGCTCATGGTCATATATATGGAATATACAAAGTAGAGACAATAACATAGACAATCTAGATACATGAGATATCTTGATAAAAGTTGATAAACCAGCAATATCGACATAGTTACTGAGAAGTACAAAAATAGTATTCATATTAATGGTAATGATAGTAATAATATTGAGAATAGTAGTAAAAGAATTATAACAATTAAAAAAGAGATTGCATACAACTAATTCCCAGCAAGAGACCTTAGGTGGTTACAGAAGACTGGTCCAGAAAATAAAAAATAACAAAATTCTACATTGATTTTAATTACAGTAATAATAAAAAAAGAAAATACCAATTATAACAATAAACGTAGAAATAATAATAATGGTAATAATAATAATGACAGATTCTGCAGATGTCACTTACTAATTGCAGAAATAGTGAATAAGATATTTAAGGAAAAGACGCCTCATTACCCCATCTTCCCCGCTTTGTATGAGCGAATTGCTGCTGTTTCTCAGTCGGGTGATCAACTGGACATCGTTCGCTTACCAATGATTTTTAAATTATCCAGGCGGTTTTCTATGAACATCTGCGTGGCGGAGTGGTTGCGAGGGTTGTTTGTGAGGCGTCTAAGAATGTCATTGTGAACAACAGTGATACGTCTCATGGTAATCGGTAACACTCATATATGCTGTAGCAGTACAACCGGAGGAGCAGTGGTTTCGTGTTTCGGTGACAGAAGGGAAACCTCCTTGCAATCAAGTTGCCAGTTGCACAAAGTTTACGACTCATCTGTTCTATGTCAGCCGTATCTTTTAGGCTGTCCGTGATAATGTGGCCCAAATACAGAAATTCAGATTGGGAGTGAGTTTAGTTTGATATTCAGGGCATCTGTGTACGTATTAAACAGGTATGGAGAGAGAGAATGTCATATCGCCGGAGGCCGTTTTGGGAGCCGAAAGTGTACAACAATACGTTACCCCATTTGACACAGAGTTGCTATGTGGAGAAGCAGCAACATATAATGCCAATTGAATAGGGGTGTGCCTAGTTTGTGCAGCTTCATGTAGTTTACTCTGTCAAATGTTTTTCTCACATCTACAAAATATAAGAAAATTGGAGAAGCTCCTGACAGGTATATTTCAACCATTCTTTCATGATGTAGATGCAGGTGTCGGTTGAGTTGTTTGCTTTAAAGGGGAGCTGGTAGTCAGTAGTGTGTAGAAAGGAGAGAAGTCTCACTAGAAGAACCGACTCAAGTATCTTCGACACAACAGTAGTAATTAAAATCGGGCGATTGACAGTGTCGGCTGCATCCTTTAGCTTGTTTTTAGTTATTGGTATTGATTTAGCTAAGAGAAGGGAGTCTGGAAGAAACGGGTGCATTGTGCATGCATTGAACAGAGCAGGTGGCAAAATGTAAAATATCGGATGGCATCATTCAAAAGCTTCAGCACGTAGACCATCGCAGCCGGGTGATTTGTTATTAGGTAGGTTGTTTATGGCATCGCTGATATTTCCTGGTGTAATACGATTGGCGAGATGAAATTGAATGTTATCAATAAGGAGGTTATCTACATTCCTTCAAGGGTCTTAATAGTTTATACAATTTAGGATATTGCGTAGTGTTTTCACCACATTCTTGCGATAGCCTCGTCACTGACGGCTTCTCCTACTCTCTGATAGCTTTTTAGTTTTGGGATTTAGGGATTGAATGTCTTTCCAAAGATAAGGGTAATCGCCAGATTTTGATTTTCTAGACATTGTATCTGCTCTTTACTGCTTTCATTTAGTCTGCGGTGCTTCAAGGCAATTATGAACTGTGCTCTCCCCTGTCTCATAAGCAGTGCAAAGTGACTTCCCTCGGCCTACCATTTTACCTCCAAAGTAAAAACATTTCTCGTGAATGTATATACAGATCTTTAACCAAGTCATTCCAGCCAGGTAAATTACGAGTTGCCTTGACGAGATCGAAAGGTATCTCTGCCGTAGACAAGCATAGCGGAAATTATATTCGAATAGAATTCTTCAGATCTTTCCTATGGTGGTCATTCCTTGCATTATCTGTCTTACTTTCTCAACCATAATTCTAGTCCAGTAAGTGTTTTGTCATATTATTCGTGCAATTGCTGTTTATCACCTGAACCTTTAATAACTTACATGGTCTGGTCAGTATTTCAATTTCACGATGACCACTGGCTCATGGCCTCTTATTTGAAATACCATCAACTCCTGGTATATTTTCTTTCTTCTACTGTTTTTTTTATTTCTTTTTTCTCCGTCTTACGTCCTCAACAGTCAAATGCGCAAACATTTTCGAACTTGAACTGACCCTTGCCTCGCTTGTTTTAATCAGTCTTGCCATTCCTCTTTATTCCGCATTCAAAATTTCTTCGAAATAATTTGTTGGTCTTGAGCTTTCATTGTATATATAATATGTTTGTTTGGGTGTGTGGGAACTGAATACAAACTTCAGCTGATTTTGCTGATTACGCCAAAATTTAGTGTAAGAGAACAATGCTTGGACCCAAGCCATCGTTGTAATTCCACCATATGTTCAAGAACCTTTTAAACCCAATAATAATATAAAGTTAATATTTGTTAAAAAATATATATATTGAACCAAAACAAAGTGGATGCTTTCAGTTTATTTGTATGTAAATGATCAAGGTTTTTTAATAAGCTGCACCGGATGTTATAACGTTCTTATAGAAACACGCGCTGTCCTGTTTGGTTGTTATACACAGCATTCATTCTATGACTATC
>NC_061089.1:9734624-9747124 GCF_015104395.2 Macrobrachium nipponense
TATGACTATCATAAAGGTGACCTCTCTCTACGTGAAATCATAAAGACAACGCTTCCTTGATGGTCTACTGATGATTATAGTTGGTGCGGTAGTTTTTATCTTCAAGTGTAGCTTTAATATGATAGACCTTAGATTTACAGGATAAATAACTAATAAAAACAAAAGACTTATACAAAGAATGGGAAACGCTTATGCTCTCGCGACCGAATTATCTTATCTATTTTTTTTTTTAAATACAGGAATGAATAGCGATTGGTATATAGGAGGCTATTCATGATTATTCTAAAATCGGCTATTACGAACACCCTACGAGTAGAAACAAATCCAGTAAAAATCATGTCACTTAGACCCAGGACCCAAATTAGAGATTATGTGGCTCATGCTGCAGAAAAAGTCAACTGAGACACAAGACTTTGACCGCATTAACCCACCCAGTTACCATCCTGCGGATGGTGTAGTAACACAGTAAAGTACATGGAATTATCTTGCCCTATTTCATCTAAAATGCCTAATGCTGGTTCGTCTACGGATGTCCAAACACCAAAAGGAAAAAGCAAGACAGTGGCATTAAATATATATATTTTTTTTTCCGAAAAATGAACTTCACTGTGACAAGTCGCTCTTCCGATGCAATCACTCCCAGGTATGCAGTGGTTGCGTTTAGTTCACTTCAGCCCACAAGATCACGTGCATCGATGATAGGAAACATGACAATTCTTAATCACCCTCTCTCTTTTTATTGTTCCAGAAATAATCGTATCAAAAGCATCAAAGACCCGAGAAGAGAGATCGCAGAAACTTCTTGATAATGAACAAGAAAAGGGTCATTTAAAGAATGAAGGTTTCAGTGAAATTATTGTACATGACAATAATGATCCTTGCATTGTAGAAAAAGTTATAAATGTTATTCCAGAAGAGACAGAAATTGAATAAAAGGACTAAGAGAAGAGATAACCCGTCTTAAAGAAGAAAATGTCTACTTAGAAATATATACTATATCTGATTAAAATAGAAATGAGTTTTCAAATTATAAGGAATATTGTTATGAAAAGAGCTGAGAGTTTATTAGAATCTTTTTTACAGTAAAACTCAAATTAAGGCTATTATTACAAAGAAGAAAGCGAGTGCATGGAACAATGAAGATATTGCCTCAGCCTTAGCACTAAGAAGTATAAGTCCTATGTGCTATTATGGGTATTTGTGACTGGAAAAAAAGGATACCCCTTGCCATGTGAGAGCACACTGAACGGTAGAGCAAGTCATTTCTACCCTGAATCTATATTTTTGAGAAGCGTCTTGTCGTTATTACGAGCTAAAGCTGATACATTCACTACAAATGAAATCATTTTAATCCTAAGTTTTGATGAAATGTCTAGCAGTAATGAGTGGTACTATGATGAAGATATGGATGTGTTATACAAACCATATGGCGAGTTTTAGTAGTCATGATACAAGGCCTTATTGGAAAGTGGAAGCAACTTATTTACTATGACTTTGACCAATCAAATGTAAAGAAAGTTCTTTTTTAGATATCTTATAATAAATGTGGAGTCTGTTTGGTATCCAGTAGTTGTAATTGTTCATGATTTGGGATCAACCAGCCTTCGCATGTGGAAGGAACATGATATTAATCCACTTGAAAATAAAATCTCATTCAAAAACCCCCAGTGCCGAAAGAGAAGTAGTGTATGTTTTTGCTGACCCACCATCTAGTGAAACTGATTAGAAATCACTTAGTTGATTCAGGGTTTTATATGAATAGTCGCGATCTCGTATCTGATGCATGTATTCGTGAAAAGTTAAGCAAAGCTAAAACGGAATATGTATGGTCTGGCTTATAATATAAATCAAACCCTTTTGTGTGTGAGTGAACACCAAAGGCAGGGTGTCAGATATGCTATACAATTGTTCTCTAATTCCAGTGCAAATACTATCAGATATCTTGGATGCAAGGGTGTGTTAGAGAGACAAGCAACTGAAAACTGACATCTGATTTCATTTCGCTTATCAATGACTGGTTTGACATCGTGAATTCAGGAAATAACCATGGGGACGCGCCAACTCGCAATTCAGGCTTCGAACATTACTATTGGGGAAAGATGTTCACATTTTCAGTGAAAAAATAAACACCGATTGAAAGTTTGATAACACCGAAATATGTCCACTGAAACTGTTTGTGACACTGTCCCTGAAAAAAATCGAGAATTAGCTTTAGAAACGTATATAACAAACGTTATGTTCAGAGATTTAGATTTTGAAATTCACCAGAATATACTGAGGAAGCACAGCGACAGCTGTACCGAGGAGGAAGATCTTAAACATATAGGTGATTAAATTGTGAAAAAATTATGTGCAAAATAATCCCAGCTTAGGTACGAAAGCGAAACAGGTCAGAATACAAATACATCATGGATAAAAATAATAAACAGGGGAACTGTATGTACCTTCAGATTAATTTTTTTTCTTCACCAAGGCTCTTGTTACTGAACTAAAACGTTCTCAGATTAACATCCCTGATGAGATAATAAATTTTTTGCAGAAATTTCAGTCTACTTTAGGATTGGACATCTTAACAATCAAATAAAAGTAACAAAGCGAAAGAGGGAAGGTTAAACAAATAGGGGAGATGTCAAAAAGCCAAAACTAAATATGTGAATGAGTTTTTAAACTATTATTTTTTGTGTAATCTTATAACCAGATTAATAAAGTAAAAATTAAGATGGAATAACGTATTTTTATTTAATATACATGCTAGTTGGTAAACCCTAAACAACTACGGGACCTTTTTAGATGAAGTGAAGTAAAAGACGGAATGACGGAATACGGAGTAGCAATGATTGAAAGATGAGATACAAAGAAAGTATAGCAGAAGTGTGATGCATCACTCAGGCTTGGGGCTCAGGTAGCGTCGGGGTGAAAGAAAGAAAGAAAATGCCCGCTTCTGACTGGCTGGCCTATTTACGTGGGTCCTGATTAGACAAAAGTGTCTTAGAAAATATACAAAGGTATTTAGAGCCAGTGCATCCTCACATAACAAAATTAACATATTTCAATTATTCTATGTAATATTATTTAAAAACTCTATTTCATTTTACAAAAAAATTTCAGTTTGCCTGTAGTACGAGTAATAGCCTTGCTGTTGAATACAGTAATTTCGTTTCCCTTAACAAGATAGAAAAGTACTTCATCTTTAATACAACTGTTATTAAAGAAAAACGTATACAGACGAATTAGTTACATACTTGAACGTAATCGACATGTCAGTCAAGTGTTTAATGTTGTGATATCACTTGCAAAGAGGTTCGTTGATTTACAAGTGGCGATGACAAGACTTTATGGGAATGCTACATTATAAAAAATTATAAATAAGTAAATAAATAAATAAATAAATAAATAAATATAAATAATAAATAAATAAATAAATAAATAAATAAATAAATAAATAAATAAATAAATAAATAAATAAATAAATAAAATAAAATAAAATATCTTGTTACATTCGAAAATGCATTTTTAAGGGGAATTTGCTTTCTATTCAGCACCAGTTTGGCTGATATGGAATGGCATCATTATTTACCAAGTAAAATTCTGTCTTAATCTGGCAATTCTTTATTAATTTAAGTACTTAATGGTATTATAAGTACGTGATCATTAGATTGATTCTATTGTACCAACCTTGCTTAGCCAATGTCTATTCCGAATCACCAACAAAGAATAATCGAATGAATTTTTATTTGGTGCATATGAGGCTTAAAAAGCTTAAGCCAATTGCAAAATGCCCCAAATAATGCATTATTTCTAAAATAATATCCTTTCAGCGTTGGGTCATATGCAAATACGTCTATGCCTTTCTTTCCTTGACACAAATGAAGAAGTAAGTGTGGATCATATTTACGAAATACATAATTTTCCCCTTACAATTCTCCTTATTGCAGTGAAGTTTCACTTGTATTCTTACAATGGAGCATTTTCGTTAATTTAAGAGCCTATTAGCAAGCACACTGTATTTTTTTATTGCATGAAATATTGTAATAACATAAAATAAAGGTAGAATACGTAATTGTTATTACATTAGGATACACGTAAATTTAGGACAAGTTGCTGATGAAAATAGGTGTGTAAGAGTGATTGCAATATAGCAACAAATGAATCTAAAATTCATAATAAAAAGAAGAAAAATGAATTCAATATTTGAGTAACTATAAGCACCTTAATGACCTTGAGAGAGAAAAACGGATGTTCGGAAGCTAACCTTCGGAATGTATATGAACCTAAGAATATTTTCATATGGACCAGTGAAAAAGAATTACAAAAAGAAAGAGGGAAATAAAGAGACGCCTTTTTCCTGTGCTATTCTGGGCGTGAGTACGATCTCTTCAGGAAAGTCTCAGCATCTCAAGAAAGCATTAATCTTAATTCGGAGTGGTCCTTCTAACACAGTTCAGACAGCTCAATTATTTCGCCTTACAGCCGCACCTGGGTCGTTAACTTCACTTATTCCCAAAAATTCTCGTCTCAAACTGGTTTCCTCTCGAGTAAAAGTCTAAAATAAAAATGAAAAGGAAAATGGAAATACTCGGTTGACTGCAGTCTTTCTCGCCTAAGAATACCACATCCTAAATTCCGCTCGACTTATGAGATGCAAAACTTATTAGGGATGAATAAGAAAGTTTACCACTAAAGACGAAAGTGGAAATATGAAAGTGAAATAAGTGAGCAAGACGAAGAAAATTTGTTTGAAAGCTCTAAAAAGGCCGTAAAATAATGGAAAAAACATTTAAATTATGGTGATAGAAAATAAAAGACTCATTGGAAACTACTCTCCTCTCTCTCTTCTATCTTATCTTCTCTCTATCGTCTTCTCTATTCTATCTCTCTATCTTCTCTCTCTACATATATAATATATATATATAATATATTAATATATATATATATAATATATTATATATAATAATATATATTATCAAATTTTCAAATTTTACAGCATTGCCGTGATTCATATACACGCATTAAGCTATAAATGTCTTTAAATATCTGTTTGCTCTACCTCGGAATTAATGTTATCATATAGGTTAACCAAAGGGGAATATTTTAGTTGATAAGAAATTCGTCGGCACATTGGCTCGAACCACACAATCAAGAGTCAGGACGTATAGTGACGCTCTTTGGCCTTGTGGGTAAAGAGCTTAACTGTAAGTCTTGAATTTTTGGTTCCGTAGTTCGAGCCCATGAGACGGCGAATTTCTTATCGATTGAAAAATTCCGATATATATATATATATATATATATATATATATATATATATATATATATATATATATATAATATATATAATTATGTGGGTGTATACTTTTTGTCTGTGTTGTTCCCTTCAAGGAATTATGTATAACTGTAGTGATAGAGAGAAGACAGACTGATGTTTTTAGGTAAGATAAAATAACATATGGAGACAAGTACGAAGAGGAGTGTATGACGAAGATTTATTGGAAATGAAGGTAATCTACTTTAGGAATAGTGAAGAAATTACACCAAGATCAAATAATGAAATATTAATAAGACTAATATGAGCAGTGGATCCATTTAGGCTGAGATGAACATAAAATAATGTTATTTGAAATGTCTGATGCCAGTGGTATTATCAGCATAATGAAGCTTTTAAGGAGGCTTCGTAAGGTCAGTAATTATCTGATATTAACGCTATGTTGCCGATGTATGTTAGTGCAAAAAACCAAATAAGATATTAAAAATTATTATGAGTATATCAAACATGAAAAGTATTTTTATATGGTAGCACACATTCTTTTGTTGTAAACTATTAAAATAATGAACAAAATATTTGATGTCTTCATAGTAAAAAAAAAATGATTAAGCCAAGGGTTGTTTGTCCATACTCGAAGTAATGAACTTCACACAAGTCCTAATTCCACTCGACGAAAACAATTTCAAACTTTATAATGAGGGATTCTTCTTGTTTCCATATGAAGAAAGGTGCAACGAAGAAAGCACCGAAAAATAACCTTTTTACAATTTTGTCTTATATTTCTTCCATGGAAAGTCAACCTTTTCCAAATATCTGAGGAGTTGGTGGTTCTCCACCAACTTTTCGAGTTAAAACAATATTATGTTTTTCATTGAATTCTATTTCCCTTACTATCTACGTTCAGATCACCCATTCCAATTTATTGTAGTGCATTGGTCGAATGTTTACCAAATGAAAAGAAAATTTATATTGCATACCACTTTACACATCTGATATATTAACTCTAGGAAAAGTAATCTAGACACACATGAATTAGAAACGTGTTTAATCTTGTATTTATTTATTTCACTCAGTGAATTAGTAACGGACATTTCTTTTTATGTCGGTTACAAATCAAACAGCAAAGGAGAAATTGGCAATGAGATATTACGGCTTGCAGTCTTAAGCTGAATTTCAATCGGATACCACTTTTATACATATTTGAACATTTCCAGATTGTAAGGACACTTTCAATGAAAACTATTTAACAAGTAAGGCCAACTGTTATACTGAACTTTCCTGCCATAGTCTAAGCACTTAGTAAGTGCTTTTTAATATCCTGTAGAATAATCGGTATCTGTGATGTCGATGAATATTGGGACTATAATCATTCATTCGTATCTTAATCATTCTTATTAGCTATAACTAAATACTAACTGGATAGTTCCACCTATTGGAAGAAAAAAGTTTCCTAAGTCAGACAGTGTATCAAAATTTTCTCAACATTGTATAGTCCACCCGCAAATAGAAGCCGCACTTTTTACATGCTCTTTTAATCTACTTTTTTTCACCATGGTATTTTGAAAAAAGAAAATCCTTAGAGTGTGTGTCGCCATCATAAGGAAAATCAAATTCCTTATGAATTTCAAGTTTACACTGTATGTTTAGCTGATATAAAAGGTCCTTGACTCCCGAGATCTGTTTGCGATAATTTTGCTGGATACTGAGTGAATAATTACGGTCATTAGTTTGATAATGGACTTCTGCTCTGAAATGGCAGCATTTTCCTGTGCGTATTCCTAATGAGCAGTCTGACACATTCTTTACAAATTCTGTTCGTATTATGAAGATCCGAAAACACCTATTCTGTCTGGCTTTTCCTCTTCAATTTTCTTTGATTTTAAGACTTGGAATGAAGTGTTTTGCACATTTCCTCAGTTCCAGACATGGAAGAGGTAATCGGTCTAAAGATAAGGTTTCAACTATACCAATAATTGTCAGTGGCTGGGATCACATGGTCATAGAAATGATAGACATTTCTTACATTTCTTTGGGTTTTGGGACTTACCTGCCAATCAATCCTCTACTGAACGGCATTTAGCATTTAAATCTTTCAGCCATATCTTTTCTTACCAAACATAATTTTCCTTATTAGGATTTTTTTTTTAAGATAGCAGTGCCATTGGTGACATTCTTCACATGTTTTTACATAAGGACCACTGAAGAACATGTATTTATCCCTTTGTAGGATACCCTTTACCCAATTTTGATACATAATCGATGTGTAAGAGAAACAAAAGCTATGTGGACTCTTTATTTAAGAATCGGTCTTCCTCATCCCTAGACTCAATATCGACAATTTGTTTTAAAGATAGTGCCGGTTTCTATTAAAGTTGACACATTAATGGCTAGGGATGTTGTACTAGATATTAGCTTTTGTGCTGACATATAGACCACAATTTATCTTTCAAGATGTACTTTATTTAACAATGTATGTTCTTTAAGGTCCACAATAATATACTGGTGGAAGCAGTAGTAAAGTTTTGTAAAATTTTACTACTGCTTCCGTCAGTATATTATTGTGGATCTTAAAGAACATGACTTGTGCCCTCGTAATTGAGATTGCTACCCAACTAACAATGTATATACTACGCTTTATGATTTGGTTTTCTCATTTACTTAACATATATTTGAAAATTTCCAAATTGTAAGGACACTTTCAATGAAAACTATTGAACACGCAAGGCCAGCTGTTCGATTTGCTATTGTTATACTGGACTTTACTACCATATTCTACCCATTTAGTCAAGTGCTCGGCTACTCTATTTGGTATGATTTTGATGATATTGTCCTGAAGGATGCGCAGCCTTATTTGTTTTATTCACATTTTTATGCAGACATATTTCAAAGGTCATATTATAATGCAGTTCCCATTAACAGCTAAATACAAATTCAGTTTTTCTTAACATCTTCATAATCTTAAATAATTCTGATATCAAGTCAGGGGTTATTGCGCAGTTTTTGGTATAATCTGTTAGATGGAGTGCCAGATGATGTGAAAGAGCCATTGAACAAGAAGGGACACAATATCCAAGAGGCGAAAGTGTGTGCTATGTTGGGACAGACAGTGGGGGGGGGGCAGTTTCAATGCTCTGCTATAAAAGCCTACTGTAATTATAATAAGTAGTTCGCAGTGTGAATATTTTCTGAAGACTGGATGCAGCTACGATTCTGTGGTAAAATGAAAATTTGCGCGTCAGGCACTTATAACTTTTCATCCGGAACCATCCCATGAGAAGAAGTGAAGATTTGTGTTAAAACACACACACACACACACACACACACACACAAACACACAGGCTTTGTCGGGACAAGGGCTTCCAAAAACCCTGAAGAATTTGAGAAGAGGGCATTATGGCTATTAATTTACATACGTATCTCTTAAAAAGAGACCAGTATACTCTCTCTCTCTCTCTCTCTCTCTCTCTCGCTCTCTCGTCTTCTCTCTCTCATCCTCTCTTCTATATTTTATATATATATATATTATATATATATCTCTATATATATATTATAATATATATATATATATATTTATATATATATATATATATATTATATCTATATATATAGATATATATATTATATATACATTTCTAATATATAAAATCACTTGTACTACGCGATAGGCCATGAGCGAGAATAGTGGGAAATGACATGTAAAGAAAGATTAAAGAAAGTAAAGCATTTCCTCACAGCAAAGGCTTAACAACTGTAATCCTCGGGGAATGGAAATCAAAGATGGCGTTGAATTCATGAAAATAAAGCTATTACTAAACACCAAACAATTGCTTTTTAATATTTTGAAATTTTTTACGCTTGCAGATTGTCTTCAGCTGTTGTTCATTCTCTAATTCTGTTTTTATATATATACAGTTTCCATTTGCTATGGTGATAATGAATTCCACTGTTGATTTAATTTTACGTTTTAATTTTTTTAGTACTGAGCTTTTTTTCTAATGTTTAGCTTTGTTTTTATTAACCTTACAATATAGAGTGATACAATAATTGATATCTGTAGGGTTAAGTGGATAGGGGTATATTTTACTTTACTTTTTCATCCACGTAATAACATTGTGTCGAAGAAATACTTGTTAGTAAAAGACATTATGGACACCTATTCCTTATGCATAATAAAAAAATATTAATCGAAGGTAGTCTTATTCGATAAACCTTTTGCGTTGGTTAATTTTTCGTAAGTCTAAAGAAACATTTGTGTGTGAATGAGAAGTATAGAATATCCATATCACCGGAAGCATATCGTTTTCCTAATACAAGACAAGATTACCCGAGGAGAAATTGGAACGTTAGCGGCGTTATCGGTTTTCTGTGCATTGTGGACCTGAATACGAATTAGCCCTGGGCTTTTTCCTTTTAAGCCTCTTATTTTAAAATATTTTTGGGAAGTTAAAACTTCTTTCGACTCAAAACTTGAATCAAACATATATTCTTATTAATAATTAATTTGGAATACAGAGTTGACTAGCAACGATGTTATATAGCTTGAGCTTATTTGTAAGAGTTACTATAATGGAAAGAATAAGTTGACCGAGCTATGCTCATGAAATTCTCGGACATATACCAACATTTGCCAATAAGTGCATTTCACGTTTATTGGCGTAGCTAGGATAAGGAAACATGATAATATTATTTCTTCTATCTCCTGTAACAAACATTTGAAGATCTATTAACGTAAATGTCAATCCATTTTATTTGAAAATAAGGATTACTATAATGAAAACCTGTACATTCTTCTAACTTGTTTAAATACTTTAGTTCCTTATGCCTAGGACTTTTTAAGGACCACGATTGTATGAATAATCTCCCTCTGCAGTAAAACATATGGTGTTAGTTTATGCAAATTTTGGCACTCCTGCCACTATTCTATTAAAATTTTGCTGAAAATCACACTGCTTGTATTATTTCTTGCAATACTGCCCTTACATACTGTAGGCATTGGAAACGCTTAGAGCATATTGTTGTTGATCATGCTTTTTCCTTTTCTAATTTAATCCATCCATGGGAGATTTTTACTGCCTCAGCAAAAGCTGGATAACCAGGTAAAAACAATAAAAATGTTGCTTCCATCCAGATCATAAGAACATCTTGGAAGGAATGAACGTGGTAATACGAATCTTCCATGAGATATTGGAGGAGTTGTTTCGTAAACAACGTCGTCAAAAATGAGAAAATAAAAGATAACTGGACGAATTGTATAGGACTAAGTTTTACAAAAACTTTCATTCCTGGCAATGTATAACATGAAGATGGCAATTGTGGTTTGATTTCACAGTTCAACATTCATTTCTTTTAACGCATATTGACCAAAGGCAGAAGGCAAAATTAAAAGTGGAGAGAAGCAGATGCAAGCCCATCATGCTTTCTCGTCCTGTACAAAGCTTCAATCAACAAACAGAATATTATCCTCACTAATGCTTTCTCTGTTCTTTTGAGGCACTCCTCACCACTACCATCATTGTCTTCCTTAAAACTAGTAAAAAATTATGAAGCTAAAGGAATTCGTCTAACATATAAAGTTAATCTAAATAAATACATCTAAAACAGTTTGTCTATCACAACTTGTCCAAGTTACAATTTCTCGAGAAGTAATTGTTGAAACTTACCGTCATGTGGAATACAAAATGTTGCCTAACGTGCGATGCTTTACTCAATTTGAAAGTTGCTTCTTGTGTGCAATAATTTAAATAGATCAGTTCATCAGCCCAAGATGTGATTTCAATTTATTGATTCAGAAAAACATTTTCAGTAAAAAAGTTAGTTGACAATGGGCATGCATTTTATATGATTAACTAAAACAGTAGTAAACATTATTGTGTAATAATGATGCTATAACAAAAGCTGTGCGATCTAAGTCTTGTCTTCCCATCGCAAGTAACAGAAGCAATCTGCCCGTGTCCAGCTCAGCCAGACAGTTCTACCTGCTTCCATCTCCAAAATATAAGCATCGCATGACACCATGCACAAGTTTCTTTGCTATGATATGCAAATTTAATTTGCACCGACTATGCCGAAAAAAAGATATGCATCAAAAGTGCCTCAACGGGTTCATAGGCTATACAAGGAGTAAGTGAACATACAACACTAGTGTAATTTTTAATGCTAAGTAATTAAAAAAAGACAGCATAGATTCATAACTTCGGTCATTTTATATAGGCATATAACCTTTGTAAGTTTCCTTAGATTCTGAACAGACTTTGGTGTCATATCTCTTAACTTTAACGTATCATGGACAAGATTTTTCTTTGCCTTACACAGGACTAATAGCATTCTTTACAAAATCAATTAAGAAAACATCTCTTATTTTTGTCATTTTTCTTTTGAAGTATAGTCTGATATACATTTATGACAAACGAAATAGTTTTTATGACAGAATTCATGGTTCCATAAAACATTTTTATTGTTTTTGATGAAATAAGAGCTACATTCATCATAAGTCTTACATTCAAGAGCAAACTTGCATTTGCAGGAATTTGCATCTTGATTTTTCTCATAAAAATTTTTCATGGCCAAATACTTGGAAAGAGTTTGGTTGTATTTGGTGGTTGATGATTAAACCTATGAGAAAGCTAAGAAATGTTAAATGGAACAAAACAAGTAAAATTAATGAAAAGCTTACCATACGTGTTATTATAAATAGATAAATAACTGTGGCATATTAATTAAGTGTTACTGCGATAACTGAACATTACTAAGACTTCATGCCAATTATTGAATTTCTATGTATCTTGTCCTTTAAAAGCCTTTCAAAAGAGCAAAACTAATGAGATATACAACTTCATGCCCTTTACGATCATACGTCCTCCCTACAGAAAAGGAGGATACTATGTAAATCTTTAATTAACATTTACAAAACTCATTATGCTGCAAGAATGATCATCAGGAATTAAGGACACCCTTAAACATTTGGCAAAGTAAGCCTACCAACCACCAGCTGGAATCATCAGTCTTTTATAAGTTTTAAACCACTATTGACAGTTGTCTATATATGAAATATAAGTATATTTCACAATTCTTTATCTTTTGTTAAATAGTTATCAAAGTATTAGTATCCACAGATAATACGGAAATGGTTCATCATCTTATGATGACTAATGCCTTTTTAGTATAATCTGTTCTCATGATTTTCCACCCGAGAATGATCACGCAAAGCAACACATAACATATATTTTCTTCTTTCATTGCC
>NC_061089.1:9752124-9765170 GCF_015104395.2 Macrobrachium nipponense
TGGAATGGCCATCGCTTTTCATTTTAGAAAGCATTTCAGAAATCTTTATTAAGTAACGATGGAATCCACTGGTTATGTTTGAACATTCAGGATTCTAACATAGTTTATTATTGCAACAAAATAATACGACTGCACCTCTTAACAGGAATAGACACATGCTCAAAAGGCCATTTTTACTTTTAGGAGTTATTTGTACCCCTCTGATCATTAAGTATATATGCCAAATTCATATTTTAGTCATATATATTAGATATATATTATATAGAATATAATATCTATAGAGATATAGATATTATATATAGATAGTATCTGAATAATTAGAAATATAAATGTATTCTCTAGATAAATATACAATTTAAATTAGATATATAGAATGATATAGATATAATTATGAGATAATTATATTATATATCTAGATAATATATATACATAAATTTAAATTATAATAATATTATACATATATCTTATATACATATGATATATATTATATATATATATATACATAAATTTATATTAATATATATATATAATATATATAATATATTATATAATATATATATATGACTAAAATATGAATTTGCGTTGGACTTGGACTATCTACAATATTGTGTCTTGATCAACATTGTCCCAAATTTTGTCAAATTTAAATTATATATATATATATATATATATATATATATATATATATATATATATATATATATATATATATATATATATAAAAGAGGTCTCACGTGAAAAAAAGGAGGTACCAATACTTTCAACTTGTATTCCAAAGTCATCTTCAGGGTACTGAACAATTTCAAGAGAACAACTTATACAAGAAAGCATCATGAGGCCACAAATAACAATAAAACAAGTCAACAACCTACTTAAGTATGCAAACTTACATTATTCAAAAACAAAAGACAACTTAGCGGAAATATGCAGTTACTACAAATCACAGTACAAAACTATCTATTTGTAAAATATCTAACAACCTCGTCATCAAGAATGAAAAATTTTCAACAATTCGTCCATCTTAAAAAGACCATCGCTCATATTCATGTTACTAAAAGAACTAATGAGGCAACCTTCAACTAACAATCTGTCATACATTGATGAATTTCTAAAAACGACTCCAGCTGAATTCCAGTCTATAGGGAGATCAAAATCCCTAACGTGACAAAAAATGGCACTTGAACTGTTTGCAACCCGTACATCGTATTTATGGTGTGTAACTCTCTTGTTAATACCTTACCAGACTGTCAAATATAAGGCAAATTACAAACAGAGCAGTTAATTTTGTACACGCCTCCTGTTGTCATTTTCACGCGAGGATCTCTTATATACTTCACCCACGGGACCATTGTGGAATTGCAAGATATTTATATATATATATATATATATATATATATATATATATATATATATATATATATATATATATATATATATTACTGATTCACATCAGGAAAGGCCAGGATAGTAACAACCAGGCCATACAAATCATAGAAAAGGTTCGAACCTAAGTACGACTGTACTTAAAGCTTCATCTGGGCAGGCTAACTGCAATGACAGGCAATATTGCATTTAAGTTCCAACTTTTTACTTTATTAATTGTATGTCTTGGTCTGGTGAACAGCAGCTTCGCCTTTAATTGAAAGACCTGGGTTCAGTCCCGATGAAAGTCAGAAATCTATTTCTGTAACACACGTGACTATGTTGTTTTATATATATATATATATATATATATATATTATATATATATATATATATATCTAATCTATATATATATATATATATATATATATATATATATATATATATATATATATATATAATGTCAAATGCCCCGAGGGAAAGTGAAACAGCAGAGAGTGGAGCTAGACCTAGCTCAACTCCGCGGTGTCACTTTCCATCATCGCATTTGACATTATCTATGTATTCGTTATGTACCATGTTTTTCTGTGTTTCGTATACATACAGATATATACTTATATATATATATATATATATATATAATATATATATATATAATATATATATATATATACATACACACACACACACACACACACACATATATATATATATATATATATATATATATATATATATATATATATATATATATTATATTATATATATATATGAGTCATATCACATTATCGTGATTTATATACATACATCAAGCTAAAATGTCCTTTAATATCAAATTCGCTCTACCTCGGAATTAATATATTTTCATTTATGTTAACCGAATGGGAATCTTATAGTCGATAAGTAAGTCAAGGGACTTATACCACTATTAGACCTGGCATATTAATCATAAATTCTTCTTTAATACTCATAACTATCAAGTATCTGTTAATATTCAGCAAATAACCAAGCCAACGAATAACACCGCTAAAAGTGGCTCTTATTAAATTTCTACCCTACTCTTTCATGCACTTAATCTGTGCCATAGGCACCCTTGACCTCAGTGCCACGTCTGGCACTGTGCCGTCGTCCAAGTAACGTGGCAACACCTAACTTAAGACCACGTATACTTCGTTGTAATGACTCATCAAGGAAAACTACGTAACTGCATGTCTTTTACCACGTAAGGTTACTCCTAAGTTAAGTGCATGATTATTCTAACAATTACTTTAATGAAAATCATTTAAAGTTATTGTATTTTAATATTTCCGATATATTTATCATGATTGTAACAGTTTCTGATTAAAAAATAATGGTAGCTTATAATTTATTTTATTTTAATGATTATGATAATTTTTTCATATTTCCTTTAACAAGTTCCTGTTTGAAAGCAACAATAATTTATAGTTTGTCCTTCCTTTACCCTTATCCACATTTTATACGCTGTGTCTCACATAATTATTGAATTCATCATTAAAACTAGTAAATATCCTTATAGCAGCAGAAAGCATATTTTCATAAATGAGTCCTATTGTAGGAAGTTAAATAAAACAAAGCTTTGTCAGCCAAATCACCTGGATTGGTAGACATTCGTACCGAGATGAAGATGCGACATGTCAACTTGCGGGGGAGGGGTTGTCTTAAAACTTTCCAAGCAACCCGCCTCCCAAAGCTTCATAGATAAAATCAAATAATAAACATGCTCTGACTTAGTACCGACTGACAAGGACTCTTGGCCCCTCCCTAAATCCTTTAATTGCACTTTCTCTCTCTCTATCTCTCCCTTTCTCACTTTCCCTTTGATACGTGACCGCTCTGAGAATGTTGTTTCAGAAAACACCAGCCATTGGAGATTAACCTTGGCCTTGGCAAGGTAGCCGGCGATGTAGAATAAGGAAAAGAAAGTGCAAGCAGAACACATCACGGGACATTTCTGATTCACCATAAGGATCGAGGAATCAAACAAAAGCGCATCGAGAAGTGGGCATGGGAAGCAATTAGAAACCGAAGACATAAAAGGACCGACGCGAGAAACAAACAAGGAGAGACAATCCTGGAGCAAAAGGAGCATCATCCCTTTGCACATCCCGCCATCCCTCAGCACGCAATTTCCCTACCTCATGGTCCGCTGTTGGACCAGAATCTATTTGTAGTGAGCCCATTAACTAAGTCCTTCAACCCTATTCTCACGCTGAAGCCATATCTCCTACAAAGTGATGTGCACTGCATACAAATGTTTTTAAACAGCCACATAAATTTGTATTCTTTCACTAAAAAACTTCTGACTTTGATTTCAAGTGCCACTGTTCCATATCAGCCTAGCCCTTGCCAGTTCAGTGTAAACTTTAACCTGTCCTTATAAGTGCTTTTCTTGATTGGAAATCGTATGTCTAAGGCATCCTTTGGCACCTTCAGTGCGCTGCCTTAGTCCTATGCTTGATATCCTGTGCCTTTTCTGGCCTTAATTCGCAAACCTCTCCGTTACAGAGGGAACCTAAGCTGTGGATTTCGTCCTTGATTGTGTCGGACCACGACACCATTATTCTATTGTGAACATTCACAATAATAATTCATTCTTCCTCCTTGTCCCAGTGATTTGATTATTACAAAGGATTTGCTACCCGTTAGATTGCAGTTCTAATCTTCTGATTGTTTTTTCTAATGTAAATTATATGTAATTTAAAGATATCCTAAATTGTTTATGCACGACAATTCCTTGTTGAGTAGAGCCCTCAGCTCAGTAAAACCCCACTTTTTGCTGCTCAAATAACAATCAGATCACAGGATTTCTTCTGCCAATATTTTTCTGAGTCCACACATGCCCAGTATTAGCATTTTCCCAGGTAAAAATGTAAATATGTAATGGATGTATGTATGCCTGTGTGCATGTTCCAGCATAACTCTGCAATGCATTGAGCAATTTCAGCTAGACTTGGAATACACTTGACTTACTACTATCTGGAAAGGATAATGTATGGGCAAGACATTGCTAGCAACAAAAGGGGTGGGAGTGGGAAGGGCTTCCAGGAGACTGGGCTGGCTCTATCCATAGGCTTAGTAACTAAATAAATTCTACAGGTTTATCATACCTAATTTTGGTAAACATATGACTTACTATCTGGCAAAGAATATTGTGAGGGTAAGACATCACTGGCACCAAAGGGGCGGGGGTGAGAAGGGAAGACATGTAAAAAAACAAAAACAACAGATATTAGTGTGTAATCCATAGTTTTCGAGGTTGCTGAGATTAAACGTGACACTCCCAGGTGTACTTCAAGTCCAGTTCATCCCAATAAAAATGGGGTTTGAGAAAGGGTGAAATATAAATCTAAGAAATACTAAGCAATGTAGCTTAAGCAACTCTCTTTACATGAAAAGGGAGAGAGAGAGAGAGAGCTTCCAGATGTCATTCAGAGTTTTCCCAGGCAGTGCCGGGTTGGTCAGCTAGCATATATTATGTTACACATCAGAAAACAGCACATGATAAATATGTATAGAAAGCCACTGGGAAAGAGAAAATAAAAAACTAGGTATGAAGCATTCATGCATTATGTACCAAAATCTGCAGTAAAAGTCAAATAAAGACAAATTGAGATATAAAGGAAACTTGATACAAACAAAGAGTGTAGTCATTAACAAGCAGAACACCTTAAGTAAATTTAAGCAGTATGTAAGAAAAATCCATTTCCTTTCCTACTTAGAGAAAAGGAAGATTACAAAAAACTGGAGCGCTCGAAATGCTGTTAATTGAAAAATTAATCGCTGAAAGGTAACATTATACTTCCCTAAATTTTATAAAATGGGCAACTGTCTAAATTGAATAACTAGAACTAAGATTTATAAATTCATTATAGAATAGTTTAATAAAATAAGATTTAGTAATATTTCTTGTAACAACATGATTACGGAATAGTAGTGCAAATCAGCGCTCCTGTGTGTACAGTGGTTAGTATCATGCATATGCAAAAAACAGAGAACTTGTCACTTGTCCTGTTCAAACAGCATAACGATGTTGTTTAATACCGTATTCCAGTGCTTTACCAATTCGATAACGTATACTGTACATGTAATAAGGAGAGTATACTGTAGGCTCTGCATTTCAATGCAAAAAAAAAAAAAGCTTAAAAGAAGAGTAAGTCTGAGCAAGTATCTTTTCTTCTGTGTGCTTGTCTCGAGAAATAATGATATCTGCAGCTGACAGGTGTCTCTTCCACGGAAGACTTGGATATACAAGCAGTAAATTTTTAAATCCGTTGCCTCTGAGCCATTTCATTCGCTTTCATGTAGTAATAACCAGGTAAGGGTCGAAATTTGGATATTCATTTCATTCATAGTACAACAATTCCTCAGTACCTAATAATCCAATGGTTACGTGAATTTAGATATGTTTATTGACTTGAACCTAGCGTTATGGAGAAACAAAAATGCAAAAATATATACTGAGACTTCAAGTAAAATACAATAGCATTCTGAACTTATAAAATATGAAATATTCATTTTTAATATATTATGAGAAAACGTCCGAGTATCATAATTTTTTTTATTTATATATTCATCTGTAATTAGCTTTACAGCTTAGGCCATGCTGCAGACTGAGTATGTCAAAATCCAAAATTTTCTGGAATTAAACTCAGCGTTTAATTCCAGAAAGCATTTAAAAGTGATATGCGAGAACGCTTTATAAAGTGTTATGCACCTCACTGTTTTTATTTAGATTCTCTCCCAATATCACAAAAGCAAGTTTGCAGCTCTTTCACAGCATGAGAACGTTTTGTTCATCATATCCTTTGCAGACATTTTTTTTCAGTCTTGAAGACTTCGGGCCCTCTTATATATGAGCTAGCAGCAATAATCATTCTCTGACGGGTTTCCCTTTTCTTCTTTGTGAAGTACCATCCGTTTTGTGGTTTTTCCTTGGTGGAGAGTTTAATTTTAGAAAAAAAAAGGAACGAATTCATGAGGTAGAGTCAAATGTAATAAAAAGAACAAACGATTAGTGAAATTATTTATACTCAGTGATTTAGCTACTCAATTAAATAAACTTGTTCCTATTTAAAAGAGAAGTATTTATAGCAAATAACGTAAAGGAAATTTTAAATATAGCGACCCACTCAATTGTAAATGCTGAACAAGAGATATGCTTACCAGCTACGGTATGTGATATCTATATATTTTTATTTTAAGTAATAGAGAGAATTAGATATTAAAGGACATTGTTAGCTCGATGTATGTATATGAATCAAGGTAATGTGATATGACTTTTATATATATATATATATATATATATATATATATATATATATATATATATATATATATATATATAGTAACATCAAAACTGAATTACATCCATAATGATATATACATCTGGCAAGCAATAAATATAATTTAATATAACCTTCATTATGACTGTAACCAATGGACTATGTTAAAAGGAAAGACATAGGCTACTTGTCGGATGAGGTGAACTTCGTGAACAATGTTTAAAGTGTTCAATACTTTCTGATGAGTTGGCGATAACCAAGCAACTGAGATGGTAAAAGTCTTAAAGTTAGCAAAGTGGGAAATATAAGGCTAAGTAAGGTAATGAGGGAAAATGAAAGCGAGGATAAAAAACTCAAAGTAATATAGATGGTGAAAGAATAGAAGTGGTTGGTTTTTACAGATGCCTAGCATAAAGTTGATGGCAATACAGCACAGTCATAATACTTAAACGGGACAGAAAACAAAGTTACACCTGATTAAAGGGGACAGACAGCATAGTAACAGCTGGATACAAGGGACAGTCGCCACAGTAATACCTGGTTAAAGGTGACAGACAGCACAGTAATATCGGAATAAAAGGAATATTCACTACAGTAATGCCTAGATAAAAGGGCTGGTCATCACAATAATACCTGGATAAAAGGGACAGTCACAACAGTAGTAACTGGATCAAAGGGACAAGAGAGTACAGTAATACCTGGATAAAAGTGATAGTCATTACTGTAATATTGGGTAAAAGGAACAGTCACCACAGTAATACCTGGATAAAAGGGACAAACAGCACAGCACAACAATACTTGCTTAAAGGTGACAGACAGTACAGTAACATCTGGTTAAAGGTGTCAGACAGCACAACACAGCAATACCTGGTTAAAGGTGTCAGACAGCACAGCAATACCTTGTTAAAGGTGTCAGACAGCACAGTAATGCCTGGATAAAAGGGATATTCACCACAGAATTACCTAAATAAAAGGGACAGACCACATGGTAATATCTGGATAAAAGGGACAGACAGAACAGTAATATCTGGGTGAAATAGACAGTCACCAAAGCAATACATATCAGTTCACCCACAACTGATCGAAGGGTGAACTTTCAAATGAAAAACACATAAAAATGTCAGTCGGACTATCAACACAAACCCTCTCCCCCTCTCCCTTCTCCCAACCCTCCCTTTCCCTCTTCTCTTTCCCCTACTTGTAGACTACTGGCATTCAGTTTTCCTAGGCAGCGTCGGGTTGGTTATCTAGAATATATATATAAAATATATATTAATATATATATATAAATATATATATATATATATATATATATATATATATATATATATATATATATATATATATATATATATATATATATATATATATATATACTATATATAATATAGATATATATATATATATATTATATATATATATCATATTATACATAATATATATATATAATATACTATATATATATATATATATATATATGCTTAAAAAATCATCAGTAGATGCACGTGACTTCATAAATAAGCGAATACCACGGGAAATGAAAGTCAGGAATCCAAGCGCTTTCGTCTTTATTCAGACATCGTCAAGGAGCTACTGAAGTACAATCGGAGAGGAAGGCCTCAGGTACAAACAAGATCAGGAATACCAGATGGTTAATTATCAAAAGGGTAAAATTAAAAGGGATAATCCAGGATTATCGGATATCACACGGTCACAAACTTAAACAGATTCTGACCCTAACCGAAATTACAAAGTATCTTTACAGTCCAAAACATGTAAAAACTGAATATATTAATTTTGTTGCTTATATTTATCTACAACTTTTTTCATTATGAAAGCATCAAGTTTAAATAAACCAAGACTTAAATTTAGAACATTTCTATTATTTGACTTGATAAAACAAGATTCAATGATATTCCTTTTAACTGTGTCATTACATGGGACTAAGGCTCTTGCTGACTCCAGTTAATAGGATGGTCTAAATCTCTCATATGTACAAATAATGCATTCGATATTTGCCCAGTTCTCACAGAATATTGATGTTGCTTAAGACGCTGTGAAAGAGATTTGCCAGTCTGTCCGTAATAGATTTTATCACACTTTTTGCAGGGAATTCATATATGCAGCCTGGAAGATCTTTAGGAGAATTTTTGATTACTAAACTCTTGACATAATATTACTGAAAACAACATTTATGTTAAAAAGCTTTAAAATTCTAGGAATATCTAAAAACCTTTCATCATAAGGTAATTTTAGAATGTTATGCTTACTAAATTCAAGTTTGTCATTAGTTGAATAAAATGTTTTTCTAGCTCTTTTCCATGCCACATCTACAAAAGTCCTTGGGTATTTAAGTTTCAATGCAATATCATAAATAGTTTTAATTTCAGCGTCAATAAACTGCGGGCTACAGACACGTAAAGCCCTTAGGAACATCCCAGAAAAAACAGAGAATTTAACATTTTGATGGTGATTGGAGTAGTAATGAACAAAAGAGGCAATATTAGTTGATTTTCGAAAGACTGAAAAGGTGAAATTTCTATCATTTCTATGGACAGTTACATCAAGAAAATTCAAATTACAATTTCTTTCTTCCTCTACAGTAAATTTTATAGAAGGGACTAAATTATTGAGATTATTAAGGAATTCCTGGAGGTTTCGTGAACTGGCCAAATACAGAAGATATCATCCACGTATCTAAACCAAATAACTTTTTGGGGCAAGAATTCTTGGTAAGAGTTTTTTTGTCTCAAAAAATCTTACCATGTAAAATAATTTGCTAACTGACAGGAGATAAGGGATTACCCATGGCCATGCCAAACTTTTGTACAAAAAATTCCCCATTGAAACAAAATTTACTATCTTTGATTACATAACCTTATGAGACCTAATGAGAATTTTCTACACTTAACGGAAATGTCATGACGCTCTAATTCCTCTTCCAAATATTCAAGTAAGTCATCTACAGGCACTTTTGTAAATAAAGAGACAACATCAAAACTAACCATATTAAAATCATAATTTCCAATTTAAACTATTCAATTTGTTTATAAAATCAACATTGTTTTTAACATTCGTGTTAGAAATATTTCCTACCAAAGGAGTAAGAATTTTTACAAGCCATTTAGATAAATTATACGAAAATGAGCCCACTGAACTAATGATTGGTCTGATAGGGTTATTGATTTTATGTGTCTTGACTAAACCATACATGTAAGGTAGGGAGGCGCATTGCGGTGTAAACTGTTTAATTAAATGGTCCAAGCCCTTCAAAATGGATTTAATTTGTTTATTAAAATGGGAGTAACTGTCTGTGTAGGGTCAGACCTCAGTTTCGTATAAGTATCAGTGTTATTTAGCAATATCATTATTTTACTTATATAGTCACTTTTATTCATAATTACACTGCATTAGATTTATCTGCTTTTGTCACCTTCACTGTTTCGTCTTCTTTAATTTTCTTAAACGCCTGGAGAAATCTCACGGGTACATTAGGGGGAGAAGGTTTACTCATAGCACCATACACAATACCTTTACAAATATTGATATCATCAGGGCATAGGTTTTGATTCAATTTTTCTAAATAACAAAACGATTTTGAGATGTCGACACAGTCCAGGTTACCATTAAATACACCAAAGCTTAACCCATATCCCAAAGCCGCTGTCGTAGCACTATCCACTGGTTTGTCAGATAAATTAATCATGAAGTCCACGTTGGCATGCTTAGTCCAGTCGCTTTCAGCAATAAGATTTTTCAGCTTGACTTGGAGCTTCCTTTCAAGACGGTTGCAGCACTTTCTCAATTTTCCATAGCAATAATCCAGCATCCGATTCTTCCAATCGACAGGAACCGTCTGATTAAAGCTATACTGTCTGCTTCTAAGTGTACGGAACGCATCATCTACTTCCACTTTTGTGATGTCGATGTGTTTCTGAAGTATGATTACGGACAGACTGGCAAATCTCTTTCACAGCGTCTTAAGCAACATCAATATTCTGTGAGAACTGGGCAAATATCGAATGCATTATTTGTACATATGAGAGATTTAGACCATCCTATTAACTGGAGTCAAGCAAGAGCCTTAGTCCCATGTAATGACACAGTTAAAAGGAATATCATTGAATCTTGTTTTATCAAGTCAAATAATAGAAATGTTCTAAATTTAAGTCTTGGTTTATTTAAACTTGATGCTTTCATAATGAAAAAAGTTGTAGATAAATATAAGCAACAAAATTAATATATTCAGTTTTTACATGTTTTGGACTGTAAAGATACTTTGTAATTTCGGTTATCAGGGTCGAATCTGTTTAAGTTTGTGACCGTGTGATATCCGATAATCCTGGATTATCCCTTTTAATTTTACCCTTTTGATAATTAACCATCTGGTATTCCTGATCTTGTTTGTACCTGAGGCCTTCCTCTCCGATTGTACTTCAGTAGCTCCTTGACGATGTCTGAATAAAGACGAAAGCGCTCGGATCCATGACTTTCATTTCCCGTGGTATTCATTCGCTTATATATATATATATATATATATATATAGGATAATATATATATATATATATATATATATATATATATATATATATATATATAGTGTACTGATGTATGTATATGTGTATGACTGTTGGTATGTTTCATGTTGTCTATTCAAGTGTTAAGAATTAATAATATACATGGGGCACTTCTCAGCAAACTTCGGAGTAATTTTGTTCTTTTGTATTGATTAATAACTCAATGAAACATGTGAAATGATACAGCAATATAGTTTCCTTAATCAACTTGTTGATAGAAAGACGTCTGAGCGAAAGGGCTGAGAAAGTAATAGCCTTAGTAGATCAACTCTTGCTCTGGATACCTGTATATATTCTTAGGAAACTATTAAATCTTGTTTGCAGTTATTGTTAATTGAAATTCAGTCATTCACCTGCCTCCAAAACTCATTTTCAGCGCTAAAAGCACAGTTTTTCTCGTATTCTGACCCTGCCATTCATTATACACTTGAAATTCGTTCAGATGGTACTTTCTTTCACATATCATATTAGGCCTTTGAAGGAGTAATGAAGTGGTATTTGAGTGATTAGTCCTTGGTTTAGTGCATGAAGTGTTTTAGTTTTCTGTAAAGGAAAACTACTGAGATGGATTTGTCTGTCCGTCCGCACTTTTTCTGTCCGCCCTCAGATTAAAGACTACTGAGGCTAGTAGGATGTAAATTGGTATGTTGATCATCCACCCTGAAATCATTAAACATATCTAATTACATCCCTCTACCTAGCCTAGTAGTTTTTATTTGATTTAAGGTTAAAGTTAGCCATGGCCATGCGCCTCCCTTGACTGTAATCTAGGGAGCAACCGGGAGAACGTTCTTTGATTGTAGCTGAGAGTTTTATGTTGCAGCATATTTGGAGTTTCCTACAATATTATATGATGTACGAAAAACTTGATGGCACCGAAAAAACTTAGGCGTATTTTTAACTTGTTCATAATTACAAAACCATGGATAAAACATTTTAATAGTTGTGGTTACTCATAATAATCAGCTTCATTATACATTTCAATTTTCAAACCCTATATTAAGAAAATTCTTCCAGCGTGCTATGTGTGATTTCTTTTACCACGAGACTTTGCTTTGTCTTCCATCTGCTGCAAACGCCTTCTTTTAAGAAAAACGCTGCAACGGAGATAAAAAAAAAATCCAGTTATGAAATGGCCTACAGAAATTCCAAGAAGTTAAATGCTGTTTCTTGCTGGAGAAAGTCAGATATGACAATATTCTGCAAAAGACGACGGGGAATCCATCCAATTAAAGTTTTGGGTTTGTTTTCAAATAACCAATAAAAAGTTGTGAAACATCTATCAGGGCGTTCTTTGAGATATTGAATTTGGATGGCAAAAACTTGTTTTAGCGTTCTTCTCTCTGAAAAATTAATTACAATATGTAGGCAAGTTCTAAGAAAAGATAGCGCTGAAAAAGCCATATAGTAGCAAAAATCCCCTTCTAGGAAAATGCAATATTCGTTTTTACACGTGTCAGCCAATTTGATTAAAATAATAAAAATCGAAATGTCACGAGAATGTACGAACAGTACCAGAGAAAAAAAAATTGGTTGATTCCTATGAAAATCTAGTTGCAAACTATAAACACTTGGTGAGATTCCTATGGGGACATCACATATAATATATATATATATATATATATATATATATATATATATATATATATATATATATATATATATATATGTATGTATGTATGTATGTATATATATGTATATATATATATATATATATATATATATATATATATATATGTATATATTTATATAATAGTATATAAATATATATTTTTTTCATGCACCAAAAACACCACTCAGTGTT